>NC_056741.1:1301014667-1301314667 GCF_019279795.1 Protopterus annectens
CCTATATCCACGTGTTTGATGCCCTACTCCAACCAGATGTTGTAGCACAGACAACATGCGGTGAAACACTGACACTGTCTCATCCCACCGTCTGTCCACTACATCACTGAAATGATCCATGGCATCAACAATGTGGTTGAGGCAGTCACGGACATCAGACTATGCTGCATCCATCTGGTGTTGCTTTTGGAACGTGCCTGTGCCTCCATGATGGACCGAAGCATGTAATGGGTGACTAGTGATGTGACACGTGTGAGAGGTGGTGGATAGGCAGCAGTCCTCCTCTGAGCACCCCTGTCAATCTGCTTGTTTGAGACGTCACCAGCTCTCTGGTTATGGCCAGTGTTTACACTCACTGATGCCATAGTTGCCACACTGTTCTGCTCGATGTCACCACACTCTGACTGTCCTATATTTGTGGCCTCAGGTGACTAGGTATGTGTGGTCATACTGACTGTGTGTGGGGACAATGGGGGAGGAAGTGGGATGTCAATCCATGGGCCAGATTCAACCCCCTACAACTCCACCTGTGTCTCACTATGGCCAACATCATCAGAGTGCAATGGCACACTGACATCATGTTGTGATGGGGACAGACTCCAACCCCCATGTTCACCTGTGAGGAGGGAGACAAGATAAGTACATTACTACCTGCACTATTATGTATAGTAATCCACACAGACACATACATGTGATGAAATGCATTACACATCACACATCTTATTTCTGATCCAATATACAACATGCACATACAAGACAGGACCTTTATAACATGCACTGCAGCCACATCCAGTTAATGTTGCCAGTACGATACACCTGTGAGATAAGCAATGTCAGTGTATCTGATAGACCTACCCCTAAAACACAGTGCACCTTTCCTGACCATACTATGCTAGTTATAGTATTATTGTTTCAGGTATGTACCATCTACATATTATGTGTGAACAGGCATCTGTGAGTGATTGCCTCCTGTACAGCAGGCTGCATAGTCCTTCACAAAATTAAGTGCGAATGTGTTAATGTTCCTGCAAATAAACAACTGTGATTATCCATTCAATGCACTCCAGTTAACTGATCCACAACTAAATATACAACCTAGTCTATTCTGCCTAAGAGAAACAACTGTGCCTAGGTCACACTGGCAGCCCTTAGCATTCTTAGGGTATATATCATCTATAAAACAAGACTATAACACTTAGCAGATATAGGACCTTGAACTCTGGCCACACCTGAAGAACCTATGGAAATGTGAGGGAGAGGTATTGTCAGCAATATTAAATATGGTATTGTTACAGGGCAATATGTGTGTATATTCACATGCATAGTAGCTAATGTGATACTGCCTACATTGCTGACATCTGCCTATGTGTGCACAACTGTACATTAAAACTAACCCCCACAATGCAGGTAGACCTGACACCCATGTGCTGGTATGCAGAGGCTGCCACAATGACTGATACAGTATTACAGTGATAAACACAGGAAGCTTACCTGGACACTCCTGTGATGTGGATGCTGTGGCATCCACCTCCATGATGTATGGGGTAATGGGATGCTTGTCATCTGGTGGTTGTTGAAACACAAAAAAGCCAAGGGATAGCGTTCCACCAAGCACGTAATCAAACCTTATTATACTCTCTGCCAAGTACGATGTCAACTGCAAATGAAGCAACAATAGTTCGAAACTGTAACGTTAGAACTTTTATTACACACAAGCACTTTCGGAGGGATTAGTATCTCTCCTTCTTCAGACAAAAATGAAACATTCACTTGTTACAGCTTCCCCATTAAATAGGGTGTCAATTAATCAATTAACAGACTACCATTTTAATTAAACTAAATACCATACCAATTTAAATATTAAAAACACTTAAAAACACTATTTAAAATCCGAACCACTCTGTGACCCCATTTTTGTTGTTTAAAAATACAACTCTTAATAAAACCATAAGTTGTACGACACTCACAACTCTTTCACTTACAAACATTAATATATATTATTATACTATGCAATGCACAAATCAATTGAAACTATAAATCACTCACGAAAGTAAAATCAAACTGAGTTTATGTTATTACAATAAAAATGTTTCCTAATCGGTTTCCATTAAGAAAAGAAACCGTGCTATAAACATCATCACTTTGTCACTCAACTACACTCCCATCCATAGTTCAACGAGCGCAACCGTAACCAGATGTTACAGCTCATAGGCGAACAAAACCCTACTCGCCATTTACAAATGTGCCTGGGCATGGTGCGTTCAAATACGAAAAAGAACCATATTTTTCTTACATTTCCTTGTGTTT
Source organism: Protopterus annectens (assembly GCF_019279795.1). Lineage (NCBI taxonomy): Eukaryota > Metazoa > Chordata > Ceratodontiformes > Protopteridae > Protopterus > Protopterus annectens. Next base: position 1,301,016,975 of record NC_056741.1, read on the forward strand.
AATTAAAACTGTTATGTTCTGATGATGATATTAGTGGATATTTATTATTAAACATCATTAAAAATCCACCCTAGGCAGCGTAAAAAAGAAGTTGACGTAAAAATCAACAATTTATTAATACTAATAGTCAACCATGTTTTGAAAAAATCATAACCTTGTTAATGTGTGTTATAAAAATCCCCTCCTTGCCATGTTGTGTTGTATACAAAATAGAACCTTATCTCCTAAGGGTCAAAAGCTTCAAGATACAGGTGAGCGATATCGCTTCATTCAGGCCTGGGTATGTATGTGCGGCCGTCCTCAGTTGCCATAGCAACTCTTTTTCTAATATTAATTGCCATGGACCTGAGTTAGCTTGTGCCCTAATTTGTTTCAATGCAGTAAAATTAAAATAATGATCCTTATTCTGAACAATATGGTAAGCTAATGCATTATTAATATCCTTCTTAGAAATAGCATATAGATGTTCATACATCCTTTTGTGCAATGCCCTTTCAGTCTTTCCTATATAGAAAGCAGGGCATTGCCTACAGCTTGCTACATAAACCACTGCTCTAGAGGAGCAAGTATAGTTTCCAGTTAACCTGTATTTTGCATTATTTATTGTGACATGGCTACCCTCCTGTACAAATTTGCATTGATTGCAAAACCCGCATTTGGTCATACCTTTAACCCTATTAAAAATAGTGCATTTGTTCATTTCCAATAGTGCTTTTAGGTTAAATCCTTTTCTGAAAGTTATATTTGGTGTTGTACCTAGCAGTTGGCGCAGGTTTGTGTCTTCCATTATGCTTGCCCAGTTTTTCTGTAGAATTTCCCTTATAAAGTGATGGTCAATAGAAAATGTACACAAAAACCTGACTCCCATGTCTGGTTCGTTACTTGTTCTATTCTGATTAACCATAGTGTCATGGTTAGTTGTCCCATTCAGCTCTTCTCTATTGAGAATGGGCTTAAAATGCCCAGATTCTCTTTTGAACCTAACTTCAGATGAAATCTCTAAGATGAGTGAATCGGGATATCCCCTGTTGGAAAACATCCTAGTCAGATTACTACACTCATCATGGAAATCCTCATCTTTGGTGATCATACGTGCCGCCCTCACCATTTGCCCCTTCACAACCGCTCTTTTTTGATGGAGGGGGTGGCAACTGCCAAAGTGGAGGAAACCATTAGAGTAAGTGGGCTTTCTATAAATGTTACTAATAAACCTAGAAGCATGATTGTCTTTGTTCAGCTTAATATCTAAAAAGCTGATTTCAGTGTCATTCACTTCAAATGTGAAATCTAAGAAATTAGTCATAGATTTGATGTTGTCTATGAATGAGGTCACCATGTCCAGGGAACCTCTCCATAACATGAACATGTCGTCCTGGTACCTGGTGTACCAGGCGACATGCTCCTTAAAAAGCAGATTATTAAACAATAAGGTGTTTTCCCATTGGGCCATTACGCAATTGGCAAATGAGCCCCCACAAGGTGAGCCCATTGCCACCCCAGAAGCTTGTCTGTAAACCAAATTGTCGAAACTGAAAAAATTGTATTTTAACACCAATTCTAATAAAGTCTCAGTTATGTAGATAGTGTCCTGTTCAGCATGTCTTGACTCAAGGAACTCCCTAACCCAATCTAGCCCTAACTGCTGTGGGATGACAGTATATAGATTTTTCACATCCACAGTCAAGAAACTTAAGTTAGGGTCAAAGGGTATTCTGTTGATGTTCTCTAGGAAGCCCCATGAGTCCTTGCAAATCTGAATTTCCTTTTCTATATATGGTTTTAAAACCCTATCTACATACTTGGCACAGGCAACCAGAATAGACCCCCTGCCATCAACAATCGGTCTAAAAGGGGGGTCACAGATGGATTTATGGATTTTGGGGGCTCCAAAGAAAGCAGGCATTCTCGGTGCTACAATGTTTAAATAAGAATGGACTTCCGTATCTATAAACTCTTCCAAAAACAGATCCTCAAGTGTGGACCTAACCTTATTATATGCTGTGTTAACCTCGTTGATGCTAGTTTTTTCATATGGGCCATTGTTCAAATGAGTGGTAAGTTTGTTGGTATAATCCTCTTGATTCATAAAAATAAGCCCATTCCCCTTATCGGGTTTCATAACCCGAATTTTACAATCCTGTAATAATTTTATAAAATCACGTTCTTCAGGTGTTATATTTAGGCTGTGTTTATTTCTATTGTTAACTGTACTTACAGCCAAAAATCTTAAATCTAGTTCACAGGATTTTTCGAAAGTTTTAAGGTTACTTACTAATGGGGGGTTAAATAAACTGGCTATTCTAAATGGTCTAATAAGTGAAGAATTTTTGCCTAAAACAGCCAACAGGTTTAACTTGCGAACATATAATTTCAGGTCCACAATTGTTTTAACCATGTCCATGTGAGTGTCAGGGACAAAGGACAGCCCTTTAGAAAAAAAGTCAGCCATGGCAGTAGAAATGTTGAGGGTGGTGTAATTAAAAATCTTAAAATCACCCTCATTACTGCTTACGATGACTGGCTGACTAAACTCCTTCATCATTTGTTGTTCTGGTTCTGTTTGTTCCTCAATGTCATTCTGTTGCTGTTCGACCTCAGATTCCTCTGCCGAGGATTCTGGGCCAGCCCAAAACCCTGTTGATGTTCTACCCATGACTGTCCTGCCCTGCTAGTAGTAGCACCCTGCTTTCGCCCATTTTCATTTCCTTTATAAACAGGTGTATAGTGTGGTTGTTGGTCTTCATCCAAATCCGCTTCTTCCTCTTCATCATTAAGGGGGTCATTGCTATTATGCCCTCCTTCCAAAAAAGTGTCCAGCTGGTACATGTTATTATTATTATTAGCTGCGTTTTTCTTATTTAAGTTAGGGGCAGCTCCCCTAAATTTGTTGTTTGGTTGACTAACCTGTGGTGGCTTTGGATAAGCCTTGCTATCAGCGTATTGTTTCAGGTCCCTCGTGATTTTCTTTCTCTTATTGTCGCACAATTTATTGATAGTAGCATCGATACTGGAGAACACTCTAGAATAGTCATATTTATAACGCAAGAAATCATAATTACTTTTAATTTCCTGCTCCAAACTAGCTAAATCATTTCTGTATGCATCCACCTGTTGTGTATAGTGGTCGATCAGCATAGCTATGTATTCAAAACTGTGCTGGTCGAATAAGGCTAAAAGTTGTTTATGAAAGTCCGAGCCCTCCTCAAGGCCTACCGGAAACCTCCATTGCCTCAACCCTTTAGGCACAATTCTCTTGTCTAAACATTCAGTTAAATAAGAGATTTCGAGCTGCAACTTTTTGCATCTAAATAGCTTATAATCAAAATCTCCAATGAGCTCTGCAATGTTATTAGAGTTAACATCATCGATGTTATCTACATTGGCCGCTCCTGTTCCTGTAATGCCAGGGGCTGAGAAAAAGTTCTTTTTATTTAAATATAACGATACCGTAGGAACGGAATCGTTCAAGGATGTAACAGTACCTTGTGTTGCAGTATTCCCCAATACTGGCATGTGTCCTTGTCCAGCAGGGATGTCACTCGAATCCAATAAAGCTGATGAAGCTGAACTAGCACGTTGCTGGCTTCTAGCTCCCATACTAGGAACCAGTGCGCCTCCATCGTTCCCAGGGTTAGCATCTTCAATATGCCTCGCATGGTATCCATTTGCTCTTGTGTTGAGCGCATTGTCAAGTTTGTCCATTCGTTGGGTAAACGTATCCATTCTACCCATTAGTACATGAATAAGAGTTGTGAGGTCTCCGTCGGCTTTCGCCTCGGCACCATTTAAATGGGTATCCGAACTGTTGCTCAAGTCGTTTCCTTCTTGTGAGAAAAGTAAGCTCTGCGAAACAGCATTTCCCTCTTTAGCCATGACAAACCGCAAATCCAAAAAGGCAAACAAACTGTCGAAACACAAAAAAGCCAAGGGATAGCGTTCCACCAAGCATGTAATCAAACCTTATTATACTCTCTGCCAAGTACGATGTCAACTGCAAATGAAGCAACAATAGTTCGAAACTGTAACGTTAGAACTTTTATTACACACAAGCACTTTCGGAGGGATTAGTATCTCTCCTTCTTCAGACAAAAATGAAACATTCACTTGTTACAGCTTCCCCATTAAATAGGGTGTCAATTAATCAATTAACAGACTACCATTTTAATTAAACTAAATACCATACCAATTTAAATATTATCTGGTGGTTGTTCCCAGGTTCACCAGGAATTACTCTGTAGCTGACAGTGGTTGTTCTGCTGAACGCCCTCCACTGGTGCCAGCATGGTCTCTGGCCACAGTGGCTGCCCTTTGCCATGCAGCATTGACCATATCTGTGGCCCAGTGTCAGACCTGCTTGTAGGTCCTCTCCTGTTGGCCTATCTGGTTGACTGCCATGACAAGGTCAGCCCACAGTTCTGCACGTTCTTCATGATGCTGGCAACCCCTGGACAGGAGAATGTTATGATGCAGTCTGAGGCCATCCAGGATGACATTATTTTCAGTGGTTGAAAATGGTGGCTGTCTCCCTTGATACAGCTTTCCTGAAAGACAACAAGAGGAGAACACATCACAGGGCCAGATACGTGGACATACACTATCAACAGACCCTACACAATCAAAATGTCCTGCACTATCCACTGTTACCTCCCACATCATACCCCACAATCTATCAACACAGTATGTGTGTGCCTATCACCAACACATTAGTAATACCGGTTATGTCCCTGTGTGCCATGACAGAGTCTGATGAATGTCTTCACACTCATCAATGCCATCTACTGTGGTGTGTCCCCTATGGGCAAAGTCCCAATACTATGTCATACAGCCACTGTCAGACAAATAGGTGTGTGTTATTACAGCTATATGGGGACAGTCCAGCAACACCAGTGTACCACAATGACAGACAGCAATGCAAACCCGCTGTAATATATCTTCCCTGTAGGCAGCATACCCCTCCAGTACACAGATGTTTGCATAATGTGTACACATGCCTGATATATGTGGTCCTTTTGGCAGACATGTGGATGTCTGGTAAATGGTTTGCCAGTAATTGTTGGATGTTGTCAGAATATAAAGACTCTGGCTGTCATACTCCAGATCCCTCAGAATATGCTTATTCTACAGCAATATCTGTTAGTGTATTCATAGTATTACTTTGTATGGTCAATATGTATACTCTGTCACTGAGGCTGGGCTTGTGTCCCCCAACTAATAATGGCTATAAGCTCAATACCTGCTGTAGGGGGTTGCATGTTATGTTAGCCATAGTTCTCAAGTGATGAAGTACGATTGTCAACAAAATAGTGACCTAGTCAGAGTACATCATGGACACCTTTACAACATCTGAACTATTCCTGTGTGACACCTGCAGACTGAGAGGAGCTGAGAAACAGTACATCATGTGATATTATAGATATGTCAATCTTATTCACTGTCAATATGTGTAACTCATAATCCACTAGCTTTCGTACAGGGACAGACCACTGTAGGAGAGAATACGAGGGCCACAGTTGGGAAGCCTGCCTGCAGCTGTTGGACATCAGAATATCACCACCATGTCATTCCCATAGATGTACTACAGGCCTACTGTTGTAATCCCTACTCACCATACCTCCTTCCTCCTATCTGTTTCTCAGTATATGGGACATGTATTACAGACCTGGTAGAGTGATGTAATCCCTTTGTGAAAAAATCCTTAAGAAAAGTCTTGGTAAATCATAGTCGGTCTTGGTAAGGCAACATGCAAACCTGTTTCCTATAGGCAGTTGATTGCCTTTTGTAAGTAATGTTCATTAACAGGTAATTGCCTGTGCACCAATCTGGGGTGCTCATTTGCTAATTGCATCCAAAACAGTTGAGTTGTACTTTCATTATCCAATGACATAGCTACACAATGCAATATATAGGGCCTTCATGTAGGCCTTGGCCCCTTTCCTCGTCTTAGAGATTGACATTAGTGAGGTATGGAGACTACAGCATCGCAGATGGTAGGTACAAATACTGTTCACTGTTGAGAGTTATGAGGTATGTCAACAGTTTGCATGTTATGTTTGGGCATTATCTCATTGCATTGTGATTATCTGGCAGTTCAGTGTTAAATATTGTGGGTTGAGGATGGTAAGGGGGGAGAGATATGTGAGAGTCAGACATCATACCCATCAGAATATGCATGCTGATGCAGTAGCTGCTATTCTATCCACTCACTAGCTTTGTAGGGGCAAACTGTGAAACATGTCCCTGTCACTGGACCTTTGCCCCCCTTTATGTATGGTTTTGTCTGGATCCCTTGTTTTGGGGGTGTGGGTATGGTAGGTCTGTAATAGGTAGCATAACATACAGCTGCTGCTGCAGCCTAGGACACATAGGAGAGAATGTGAACAATTTGGAGGACAGCAAGCTGTATGTGTAACTGAGGCAGCAGTGTCAGTTCTGTCATTACAGCAGAGCCAGGGTGTGGCTACTCTTTACAGTCCACTCAAGGGATATGCTTAAGGTACATCTATCTGTTATATAACAGTGCTAATAGAGTAGTAGGCAACATATAGTTAGGCTATACAGATATGTGCAGTATAGCCCTACCTACAGGCCTTGACTTGCAAACATGGGTAGCAGTTAATTCAGTAGCAGCAACCTGTGTGGGTTAAAGCTGCATGACTCAGTCATTATTTGCTGTATTCACAAGAATGTAACTGAAGTGCAACACATCGGATTCAAACCCAGGACTGTGGATGGCAAAATGTACTACATGCAAGGCATTTAACAGAATGAGTCAGTGCTACAGGATGTGTATTTGCAAGATATATGTGGATGCATACAGTCTGTGACACATGTCTGCATCCATCATTAAGAGCATGACTTTCAAATGCAGTTGTGCAGTAGGATCCCAGTTGGACACATATGTACTTTGCCATTACTGCCTTAACAGGTGTGTTTAAAGATGTTGCTGATGAAAGGGGATGGTTATCTGCTATTATACCTGTCAACCTGTTAGAGGAAGAGCTCTGGACATCATACATACAAGTGGGACAAAGGCCCAAAACTAGGGACAATCTTTACATATTGCTCCTACAAATGTAGAATGTTGACAGAATAACAGGATTTGCATTAGCGTGTGTTTTCTAAAGGGTATGACGTTTGACACTCATATGTTTGTTGTGATTTCCTCACCTCAGTCTTTGATGATTTGCCAGTACTTTGCCAGAAATACACAGTGTTATAAAACCCAGGCCAAAATAGTGGGCAAAACTCTTGACAGTCTGCAACAATCTGTGCAGTTGATAGGTATGCCTGTTATCCCAGGCCTAATGTGCATCCATTATTATTTATTTGGCTGTGTACTGGTGTAGTGTTTGCATCACAGTCCCAGGTACACACCCATTTTTCCCCATTATATACACTTGCATTCTGTCAGTGGCAATCAGTACATTTTGCTGGAAACACCTGTTTTAATTTAAAGCTGAGTGGCCTAGTGGGCTAATGCAAAATGCTGTAGTTGACAGAAGCCTGGGTTTGAGATGTGGCAGGGGTGATTATTTTGCTGATCTGCTTAACACTGTAAGAAACACATAAGACCATTAAGGCACTTTTAAGCACAGTTAAGCTGGTCTGCGTGATGAGTTGCTTACGCTAAAAATTATTAAAGTAAAGAAAAAAGGGGGTAATAGGACAGGAGTGAAATGGGGGCAAGCAGGGGAAAAAACGTACTGAAAGGCAGGTAGGGTTGTGCAGGAAGGGTGTAGGAAAGGACCATAGCTCTCCACTTCTTGTACAGCAACAGCTGTGCTGGTATTACAAAATTTGGAATTTGGTGCCTCACACCCCAGAGGGAGGGTTGAGGGTGACATTAATGTGTTCATTAATTAATGTAAGAATTAATTGTGTCTAGTGGGCACATGTGCAAAATAGAGAGCTATGTATGGGGTGATATTTTTCCTTTGGGGGACAGGTGCCCACCATTTTTTTTTAAGGAGAGAACTAAATGTTGGGGGATGGATGTAGGTACATGTGGAGAGGTAATTTGGGTACGAGAGGTTGCATTTGCAGACAGACAAGATATACAAGACAGCTGACGGGGTGGTGTGTGATACATGAAGGGTAAACACCTTAAATGGGGAGGGTGTTATGGAATCTGAGATGCATGTGCCTCCAGACACCAGCAGCATAACTGAAATCCCTATCCATGGGCAGTTGGCACTGCTCCTTCATTGCCCCAAAGGTGGCTGTGCTGGAGGCTGGGTGTTGGGGTCACTAGGCCCTACCAGGTTGCATAGTCTGCCCTCAATCCAGTGCAGGCACTGTTCATAGCTCCTATGAACAATCCTGAGTACTATAGCCGGTAGCTGATCCTGGGTGACAACCCTTCCTCCATCCCTGCTCCCAGGGGGGGGATGGGCCCCATCCCCTGAGGTGGTTCCACTCATACCTCTCAACCTGAAAAAAATCAAAAATATGGAGAAGACCCATGAAAAATAGGTACACATCTGCACGCTGATTAACATCTAATTTGCATACATAATTATGTAACCCCACCCACTCCAATGGAATTGTGGGATATTAACTTTCAAATGCAAACTGAAGAACAGACAACCAAAATATGGCACCACTGACCCCCTGCAGCCATTCCAATGTCCCATTACCTGGCAATTTTGCCCCATTTACCATAAACACTAATCTGTGCATACTGCTTTACTTCTTCAATGATTATTTGGATTTTTATTTTGACATCTGCTAAACAAAGCAATACTGTCTCAATGAAAATAGGCTTGGCATTAAAACTTCTCTGCCCTTGAAACTCACATTCATTGAAATAGCATTGAAACCCACACCACATCCAAAGAAAATGCATCTGGTCAGTGATGGATAAAGATTACCTTTGGGTCGTTTTCAAATCATTGCCCCCTTGCACACAAAACAAGAAACATATATGTGTTATATATGTGTTATTTTCTTTGCTACACCTTCCTGACTATAAGCAATATTCCTTGTATAATACAACACACTTGTTAGAGAGCATTTTAAAGTTATTGTTTGAACATTTTTCCAGTAGGTTGTACTGTAGGCAATGAAACAAAATGCATGAACCAATAACAACAAAACTGCCCAATTCAGAACATTTCCATCATAAAAGTCTACTGCCACACCCAGACTATAAATAGAATGACAGTAGTGTATGCCATGGGCATCTTGCACAGCTTCTCGCACTTATTTTCAAGTTAAGATTTTTTTTGGGGGGGGCAAAAGGTCAAAAACCAGGGGCACATTTTAAACATTGCTTGTATAATTTTGGAAAGTTGCTAAAATAAAATGTTGTTACAGCCATGCATATCACTGGCAAGTCTTGAACCCAGGACCCTATGCACTACAGTCAGAGCAATATACCACTATGCCAAAACAGCAGTTTCCTAAAAAATAGGAAGAATGAAACTTAATGGCCATCATTTAGTGAATTCAATTCTCACTTCTCACCATAGCTCTCAACCTCTTAGCACAAAAAAAAACTGGACAAACAAAGCCAATAATGGGGGAATACAAATTCAGTTTTCACTTCTCACCATAGCTCTCAACTCTTAGAACAAAAAAATGGACAAAGCTCACAAGTGGTGGCGGCTAGGGACTTACCTGGGACACATTTTAACCATTGCTTGTATAATTTTGGAAAGTTGCTAGAATAAAATGTGTTACCACCATGTATTTTACTGGCAAGTCTTGAACCCAGGACCCTATGCACTACAGTCAGAGCAACATACCACTATGCCAAATAAGCAGTTTCCTAAAAAATAGGAAGACTGAAACTTAATGGCTATCATTTAGTGAATTCAGTTCTCACTTCTCACCATAGCTGTCAACATCTTAGCACAAAAAACCTGGACAAAGCCAATATGGTGGAATACAAATTCAGTTCTCACTTCTCACTCACCATAGCTCTCAACTCTTAGCACATAAAACCTGGACAAACAAATCCAATAATGGGGGAATACAAATTATGTTCTCACTTCCCCAACATAGCACTTCTCAACTCTTAGCACAACAAATCTGGACAAAGCTCAGAAATGGTGGTGGCTAGGGAATTTAGGCTCTTTTTACCCTGTACTGAAGGTACAGGGTTTGAGCCTGAAATACCTCTAGCCACCAGGTGTATTACATGGGGGCATTTTCACACACACACACACACACACACACACACACACACACACACACACACACACACACACACACACACACACACACACACACACACACACACACACACACACTCTCAGTTAATCCAAACCTGTTTGCATTTGTAATCCAAAATGAGCTTCCAAATCAAATGGCTGGAGTGCTACTGTTAATTTCCCTGTAATCCAAAAATGAGTGGCTTGCTGTTGCTGTTTATTCCCTGTCCGTTTATGCATTTGTAATCCAAAACGAGCATCTAAATCAAATAGCTGGAGTGCTGCTGTTAAAACAAATGGCTATAATTCAGATTTCCTGCTCGCATTTGCAGCCAGACTAGCAAGAAATGACAATGTGAGCTCCTTGAGCTCAATTCTGACTGGCTGGTAGCCCTGATGGAGCTGACATCATTGTGCATGTGATGACGTCAGCTCTGACAGTGTTGTATTTGAAAACATTAAAAAAAAAATGAAAAAAATTAGAAATGAATGGGTGCCACTCGTGAATCGGACAGCGGAGGGGGCAGCACCGGCTTGGGTCTCAGATGTGCTGGGAGCCAGTGTCATGGCTGGCTGAGGTAGAGAAGGCAGATTGCCAGGAACTGGCCTACCCTGACGTGATGTGGTTATGCAGGTAAACCAATACATATAGGTGAGTTATGAACAAAACCATTGTTAGTAATAACAGCATGCCAGAACATTGCAAATAACCCCATGACAGTTTAGTGCATATTATGTGAAACAAAATAATATATAACAGAACAGTCAGTATAATAACAGCATGCCAGTAACAGTTATGGCATAAGGCCAACAGAAGAGGTAATTCAACAAGATATGTTAATATGCAACCATAGTAATACATAACATTAATAAAACACATGCCCCAACATAACATTTATTGAGCAACATATGTTAATTGTAATAAAATGTATGAAGATAAGGGGTGGGGAAGATAGAAATATAGTCAATTAATAGCATCATGGGTTATATCACTGACTACAATAATGCTATCTACTCTACAGGTCTTACATTTCTTTATGTGTAAATGTGCCCTATAGCTGCTGTAGCACATTCATACCTCTCAAGCTATCCGCGTGAAACACTATACACCAAGCAGTAATACCTGCAGGTACACAACTACAAAGAACACTTGCACAGCAGGTGGACCTATATAACTACCATGGTGTACTGTGGGCTGATGTACTGTTACTCTGCTATTGACATATAACCATGTCAATGATACATCTGTGAGACACAGATTACCCAACAGTAGTTACTTTCTGTGACAGTGTGACACTTGACAGACATGCATGTATACAGTAAAGAGAGTAAACAACTCTCAAGCCTTGCTTGGCAGGCATGGGAATAAAAACCAATAGCAGTGACTGCAGGGGATATGTGCATTGCATATATTAACTGACAGCAGCAAACTTTACAAGACACAGCAGGCATACAGCCATACCAAGAATACACATTTTATTTATTTTATTTTATTACATGTTACTATTATTTCAGGTATTATCTTTACTATATCCATTAATAGGACATTGGTGGTACTGATTTAAACAGTCTGTGACATCTGAAAAAAAAAACACTTATTTACATAATAATATAAGCTAGCTCACCCATGTACCTGCAGTTCCTGTGGAGAGAATGAGGTCAATAATCAATAAGTGACAGCTAATGTAATATTTCTGGCAGGCATGTGGATAGAACCCAATAGCAATGCCTGCAGGGGACATGTATGTCACATGTAGTAACTCACTGCAGAAACCTGTCCAAGTCACAGCAGGCATACAGCCATACATACCAAGACTACACATTTTGTATTTGTTTTATTTTAGTATATTTTATTATTGCTTCATGTATTTCCTTTATTTTATGCATTAATAACACATTGATGGTGATGATTTCAACAGTCTGTGACATCTGAAAAAAAAACACATATTTACACAATAATATGAGCTAGCTCACCCATTTACCTGCAGTTCCTGTGGAGAGAATGATATCTGTAATCAATAAGTGACTGCTACCATATGTCTGGCAGGCATGGGGATAGAACCCAATAGTACTGCCTGCAGGGGACATGTGCATCACATGTAGTAATTGACTGCAGAAAACTTTCCATGACACATCAAGCATACAACCATAACAACAGTACACATTTTATTTCTTTTATGTTAATATATGTTATTATTCCTGCACATATTTCCTTTGTTTTTTGGATTACTAGCAATTTGTGGTAATGATTTTAACAGTTTGTGAAGTCTGAACAAACAATTATTTACAGATAATATAGGCTATCTCACCCATGTACCAGTCATCCCTGTGGACAGAATATCTGTCATCAGTAATATTTATTAGTACATAGCACGGGATTTAAAACCTGGTCTGTGTGTGTAAAATGTACATTGTACACAGCATTTAACAAACTGAGTCACTGCTGCAATCTGACTGACTAATATTAACCTAGAGTTTACCTGGAAACAAAATATGACCTGGTAGTACTACTACAGTGTTATAGTATACTGCAGTGATAGCTGCATATAATACAATCTTGACAAAGATACCAGGCAACCTATACATTACTAAGTAAAATGCAGGTGTACAAAATATGTTGTTTCTGGTTGAAATAGCGGCTCTAATTCAACAGGTATTGCAGATACCTTCATGCAGTTACTACAGAAGTTTTGACTTTTTCTTGCATAACAGTTAGCATTATGCAGCTGTAATTCAACTGTTATTGCACTACAAATGTTTTGTACATTACTGGTTCATGCGCTAATCTTTTTTTGTGTTATTTGACTATAGATAGCATACTACAGCTGTACTCACCAAACTCATGATGCAACCTGGCCAGGCGCCCTGCATGCACATCAACATTGCAAGCTCTCACCTCTGCAGATGTTGGGAGAGAAGCACACCATTATGCACACCAGTTTAGCAGACATTCAAGATTAAATATTGGTGAAACACAGGTCAACAGGCACATTGCCCACCTGGAATTCTTGGATCCAAGCATCCAAGAGAGCCCCATTCCTTCTTTTCAGGTCATCATGATGGTGACGACACTACTCACCTGTGCAGGGGATACCAGTTGCATTGATGAGATCCGTTGCCATTCAGTCACAGGCCTCTGCTTGTACTCTGAGCCCTGGTGACCTTTCATGAGCTGGTCTTCATGTTTTTTGACTAGGAGTCTGACCATGACCCTGGACTCCTCAATGTCCCACCTCTGTGCCTGAAAGCATGAACCCTCTCCAACACCTGCCACTGTATCATTCAGAGACAGAACTTTAATGGATTATTGTGTCTTCCCACCTATTGGGCTTAATATACCCCTTTTTCCCACACTTATACCCCACTGGGCAATATTTAAAAATGCGGCGCATCGCTTAGCTAAACTGAGCAGTGCTTAAAATGGCAATGGTTAGCAGTGTGCAAACCAGCTAAGTGCAGCAAAGCAGTCCCAAGCACTGCTAAGTGGTGCTTAAACAGAGATTGTTTAAGCAATGCTTATCATGGCTTAGAAGAGCTTGGTTGAGCGCAGCAGATCAAGATTTAAAAATAATTGGCATAATTTATCTTGTGAAAACAATTGCTTAATTTCACTTCAAACCCTGCACCTACTGCACAGGAGGCCATAACTCTATTCCCTTGGCTACATGGATATGTAGAATGCTGCTATACTTTTACATATACCTCTTAGCTACATTTAAGCACTGTTAAGCACTGTGTCGTGCCATGCAAACCCGCTCAGCTATGCTTAAACTTGACCTTTGAATTCATAATTAAATGCATCTGGTTTCTATTTTTAGATATCTGGCACATGTCAATTGCTGCATGCTGTGCAAATATATAAAACAAATTTGTAAATAAAAGTTACTACATATTCATACATTGCTATACTGCACTTTGACAGTGCAGGGGGTGTGTTACTCATATGTGGACACAATAACACACTCCCTATACTGATTCAATGACCGCGTTCCACAACTCTCCCTCAGTTACACGCCATCATTAATATGCATGGCATGCTACCGAGGGGGAACCACATACACAGCCATGCTACCTTCCATGTAGGCTGTACACTATGCCTACGCAGATTTTATTAAATCTGGGGGCATGTCTTGCATATCATATGCTTCTTTTGCCATCAAGTTAAAATAACTAGTCCTGAAGCCAAATGCACATGCTGTTTAGCAATTGTTTTACTTCTTGCTTAGCACACTTCCATATAGTTATTTCACTTGTGCAATAGAACTTGCATTCATCAGTATAATGTTTTTAGTTAGTTAATTTATATTCTTCAGTTTATGTCTTGCTTATAGTCTTCATTTATTTTATATTTCAGCTATTTATGTCTTGCCTGATTGTACATTTTTTTCTTGATCTGGTTACATTTGAGTTTTTATCGCTAGTTATTGAAACTCATCTATGACTGAAAAGGGATATTTGCCCAGTGTGCTTACCTGCAAGCTAAATAAATAAATATGCATAACTAAACAGGGGTTTATTACAATGCTACTTCTTAAATTAGTCTGAACATTAATTTAGTGCCAAAGGGTTTAACACAGATTAATAATATTATGAGATATATTACTGCTGTATACCTTATTCTGCAAAAAATATGGAAAGTAAAGTAATCTAAGTAAAGTTACCATACAGTAGATGTTCTACTAGATTACTGTTGCAGTAGCTAATCTATGATGGTCCTAGCTCATGTCACCATCCAGCCTCACAAAGCTTTTGGATGCCTTCCATACACGCCAACTGTTAGAAGTTGAAGCAGGGCTTCATAAAGGGACACTTGGTTGCAAAAAAAAGCTTCAGAGCAATTTTTGCCCAAGATACAGGCAACAGCTCTGAAGCACAATGCTAATAAACAAGCAAACAGTAATTACATACAAAAAAGGAATGGTAAAACCCATATTCTGACAACATCAAAAGAACACAAACAAGAAAAGGGGGCAGGAGGGAGGGGTGACTAATGCAACAGTGATCTATTAGAACATCTACTGTTCTGGTAAGTTTACTTGCACATCTGTACTATGTTCAAACGTAGATCACTGTTGCAGTAGCCTAAACTATATGGGTAGATTACGTAGCATAAAGAATGAAAGAAAAAAGAGGAGACTAATAAACAGACTTCAGGAGCCACTACAGAATGGTCCTAGCAAAGTCTGTTCAGGACCCAGAAAAAGAAACCAGTTTGTAGAGGTTTGTAAATGTGCAGAAGACCAAGTTGTTGTCTGTAGAATATTTGTAGAGTCCACCCCTTTCCAGAAAGCCATCAAATAAGTCAATGCCTTTGTAGTATGAGCTGTAACCTTCCCTGGAGGTGGCTTATTAAGGGAACTATAACAAAAAACAATAGCATGAGATAATTATCTCAAAATAGTCTGCTTTGACACTGGTTGTCCTTTTCTCTTACCTTCACTGGAGACAAACAGCTGGTCAACTTTCCTGAAAGGTCGAGTATTGCCTAGGTAATATCTGAACTCCCTGTGTAGATCCAGAGAGTGAAGAATATTTTCTCCATTGCTCTTTATATCAGGAAAGAAAACTGGGAAATTAATAGTCTGGGTTAAAGTGAACTCTGAGATGACTTTAGGGATAAAGGTAGGATTTGTTCTAAAAAATGTCATTGTGTGAAATGAGGTAGGTTTGACTCACCATAAGAGCTTATAACTCAGATACTCTATTAGCAGATGTCAGAGTAATAAGCAAAAACAGTCTCCAACCTCAAATCAGCCAGATGAGCTGGTTCAAATGAAGAAAAATTATTCAAGCACAAAATTAAGATCCAGAGAAGAAGCCACCCATTGTCTAGACAGACAAGTATGAAACACCCCTTTAAAAAACGTTTAACTGGGAGAAGGACATCAAAGGTAGACAAGCAGAAATGGTTGACAAAAATACCGTGATAGAAGAGTATGGAATATCATTGGACAGTTACTTGAGCAAACAATCAAGATTCAGAGGCAGCTGGACCTGAAAAGGATCCTGGTTCTTTCACTGGTGCCAGATAGAAAATATTTTCCCCATTGCACATATATGATTTTCTTGTAACAGGTTTTCTCATCTCCTTTAGTACCTGTTGCACATCTTCAGAAAAAAAGGTGCCAAAAATATCAAAATTCTATCATAAAGGCAGTTAGCTGAAGAATTTCCAGACTGGGTTGATTCAAACTCTCTTTGTCTTGTGTGAGTAAATGTAGTCTGTGGGGAAGCTTGGGATAATTGCCTATGGACAGATTGAAAAGAGGGGAGAACCACTGTTGCCTTTGTTAGAAGTGAGTAAACCACCACAATTTTTGGAGAGTCTTAAACCTTGGAAATCAGTGGATTGGGTGGAAAAGCATACAGGAACATCCCTACCAATAGGATGAGAAAACAACTGCTTCCAGACCTGTCTGCAAGCAGTCCTTGAGCAGAATTTCTTTAGTTGTCGATTCTGAAAGGAGAAAAATAGATTTACTTGAGGTGTTTCCCACAGACAAATCAATTCTTGATAGACCATAGAAGGACATTTGTGGGGGTGGGGTCTGTCCTGGTCCTGCTGAGCTTGCCTGTAATGAAGTTTTGCTCTGATGGAATGGGTGAAGCCTGAAGAATTGAACTGCACTGAGATGGTACTTCTGAGGTAATCATAGTAAGTCTACACAATGGCTAAGATCTGATATCCCCCATTTATTTATGTACTACATCACTGTGGTGTGCATGTACACTTGTAGAGGTTCTGGAGATCAGAGATGGTTTAAGGCCCTCAAAGCATTGACCACTGCAAACATCTCTCTTTATGTTCTTTTGTCTACAGGATGCTACACAGCTTGCACGTTTATCCATTTTGAAACCACTACCCAAGTGAAGTCAGAAGAGTCTCTGTTGACTGACTAGAGAGTAGGGATTGAAAGGGAGACTAGAAGTCATGGATTACAAGCTATCTGGTCTACCCACCATCCAACCTGCTGCCTCTTTACAAATCTAAGAACTAAGATTTAAAAGAACAATGGGTATAGATGTTGAGTCAAGACTGATCTGAGATACCAGTGTTTTCTCCTTGTGTGAATTCTGGTCAAGAAAATCATAAGAATAATCTATGTAATGTATTCCAGAATCCTGAGAATCTCCTTTACAAAAGCATTGCAATGAGTAGAGAAACTCAGGAAGAACTGTTGAAACATGTCTACTTTGGAGGAAGAAAGGCTTTTCCCAGGGCCAAGTCCAGTAAACATCCAAGGAAAATCATTCTGTGAGAAGGAATGAGTGAAGACTTCTGAAAGTTGATTTGACACACAAGACTGAGTATACGTTTCTGAACAGTTGATAAAGATTCTTAACAGTGCAAAAAGACTCTGCAAAGATAAGACAATTGCCTAAATATTGAAAAATGTAGAATGCCTTAAAGTCTGCAATAAGTTAACGACCAGAGCTAGGCATTTTATTAATACCCTTGGGGCAGCAGACAGTCCAAAGGATAAAACTGAGAAGTGATAATGTAAGCCAGACAAAACAAATCTTAAAAAACAAAGTACTTGAAATGCTTTGCAATAGGAATGTGATGCTATGCTTCCTTTATTTCCAATTTTACCATAAAAGCTAGTGGGAGGATTAGAGGTGAAAGAGGGTAAAGAGATAACATTTTGAACTTTGGAATCTTATAGGTTCATAGGTGTGCATTAGGCTAACAACCACAAGGGCCTTTTAAGCCTAGCCATGCATCCCAAATCTCTGACAAGTGCTGATACCATTGAGAAGTGTAATCAGGGGCTTGGCAGAGGATATATTTACAAGCAGGGGCCCTGTAAAATGAACCATTTACATGTTGACTGTGTCTATTAGAGACATAGGTGCAAAACCAGGGATGAATTTCCTGTTCCACATCCAGTTGTCCAAGTTACACTTTAATTGGATTAGGGAAGAACTATGCTTCACATGGATGGGGACTCTGTTCCTGAGAAGGGGTAATCTCTGGGATACATACATGTCTCCAGCAGGTCCTATTTATATCACAGTAGGGTTTAAGTCTTTAGAACAGGTAATTCTGGTGTTTGTTTTGTGGATATGCAAGAGCTAATCGGAGGAAGGGCTCTGAGCCAACTAATCTGTGATATATAACATTAAGTATCCTGTTTTTGCTTATTTCTGAGTCATTTATAGCACTTTTATTGTCTACATATACTTTGCTAGCTAGTTTCACTGTGTGTGAGGTAACTAGAAATTTTCTACAATTGTTAAGCATCTGGTTGGGTTTGTTTGTTCTGATTTCCTGCTGAGTATATCATATAACTTGTTTGCAGTTAAAAGCATTCTCTAGAGTCTCCTTGATCCTTTATCTATTTAAACATTTCTGCAGTTTTTTTTCTACCTAAGTAGTGTTGGTAGTGTAGCATTGTCCATATTCAGGCTTGTGTTTTGGGCCTAGTTGCTTGTTAGTAGAGGCTGTGTCTGAGCACATGTTCCATGCCATCATAGCTTAGCCAAAGCCAGTATAGCATTTCAATGAGAGTAAATTGTTTGTGGTCATTGGCTGACTAGGGTTGCCTGGACTACAGCTTGGAGTAAGGACCTCATTGGTTCTTTCAAGCTTTTTTTAAAAGTTGTTTCAGGTTTCAATTTTGTTACTTAAGAAGTTAACTTGTGAGTGTTTCTTCCATTTCACACTAGTCGGAGGAAGGACTCTGAGCCAACTAATCTGTGATATATAACATTACGTATCCTGTTTTTTGCTTATTTCTGAGTTATTTATAGCACTTTTATTGTCTGTATATACTTTGCTAGCTAGTTTCACTATGTGTGTGAGGTATTAACTAGAAGTTTTCTACAATTATTAAGCATCTGGTTGGGTTTGTTTGTTCTGATGTTTGTTTCCCACCCTCCCTCCCTATTAGTATCCTGTTTTAATAGTAGGTGGCTTTGCAGTCCCCCCCCCAATTGTAAATTTGATCTGGGACACTCCTCCCAGTCTAGTGTCATTACCTCATTCTACCTAATCCAGGGAGAACATTTGAGAATGCCAACCCAGTTAGTTTCTGTTCCTCCTTTCCCCTTTCCACAAAAAAAATCTGGTGCTCCCTAACCCAGTTGGCAGCCTGCTTGTATAACCTGGCAGACCCCCTCGAACTAAGTAAAATACCTCCTGCCTGAAAAGACGCTACCCTGGGAAACTCTACCCTCATATAAGTTTCTGAGGTCTGACAACAATAAGTTAAGGCAGACCCCCTCGAACTAAGTAAAAGACCTCCTGCCTGAAAGGACGCTACCCTGGGAAACTCTAACCTCATACAAGTTTCTGAGGTCCAACCAGCAATAAGATAAGGCAGACCCCCTCGAACTAAAAGACCTCCTGCCTGAAAGGACAGTACCCTGGGAAACTCTACCCTCATACAAGTTTCTGAAGTCCGACCAACAATAAGTTAAGGCAGACCCCCTCTAACTAACTAAAAGACCTCCTGCCTGAAAGGACAGTACCCTGGGAAACTCTACCCTCATACAAGTTTCTGAGGTTCGACCAACAATAAGATAAGGTTAATACCCTACATTGTACTAAAAAATTCCTTTGTACGGTATGCTGCTGACCTGGGTCTAAAGGCACCTTGTAGGCTGTTCCCCATAGTAATTTGGCCACCTCCATGCTGTTTAAATTCACTGGTTTGCCCCAGTATAGTCTAACAATATTTTCTAACCCTATTTTCTAACCCCATTTCTTAAACCTAACATAATCATTGTGATTTCACTCTGCTCTCTCACACATAGCTCTGAAATTATACCCTGCAGCTAATGAGATATCCTGCAAGTGTATAAAATAAAGACTAAGCATGTCTATTATTTGGTGCAACATAAAATTATTTCAAAAACAGTGCAATGAAACAAGCCAAACACAGTCAGTTTTAAATACTACCATACTTACCAAAGCCTAGGGAAACACTTAAGAGTCAGTGTTAGCCCCTAAACTCCTCCCTATTCCACTATGTATGTGAGGTTTCTAATTCAGCTCCTGAAACCGCCATTTTCAAAAATCCGGTGCTCCCTGACCCAGTTGGCAGCCTGCTTGTATAACCTGGTATGTAATTTGTCTCTGTAACTGCCTTAAAAACATGCTGTCTCTCTGAAATTCATTACATAAGTTGAAAACAGTACTCAGACTACATTTTAGAGCTCTTAGGATTGTTAGAATACATTTCAGACAATTGTAGTCGTAATTTCAGCTCCATGTGCTATTTTAATGCAAATGTAACTAAGTTTGTGTGCATAGAACTGTTTTAGTGAAACCCATTGTGTTTGTGGATGTAGAGGATTGATATCAGAGCCTCGTACTGTTTATGTGCGCATAGCCTGTTCTATTTTGAGAAACAAAGCAGAAAGCAGCTGTCCTGTACCTTAAAATCAACAGTACAACATCAGACAAGGAAACAACTATGTGCATTGGCTTGCATAAATTAGAACATGCTACATAATGTGTATTTTATGGTGCTGGTTACAGAATGTGATACTGTTTAAAGTAAAAAGTTACTCTGAAATGTTTAACAACTGTTTGCAAGTATATATCTAGTGTTTGCAGTCCCATACATTTAAACAGTAACAAATACCATGTCCGTAGATTTTCATTGCTGCTGATTACCATATGCCTCATAGTCAAAGTGAGGCATAGTCAAAGTGAATCACGAAGTGTTTGCTTGAGTGCTTGGTTGCTAGTTGTGTGCTGATAAGGTTTTTACTCCTAATATATTTTGTTTCTAGGCAGACCCCCTCGAACTAACTAAGTAAAAGACCTCCTGCCTGAAAGGACACTACCCTGGGAAACTCTACCCTCATACAAGTTTCTGAGGTCAGACCAACAATAAGATAAGGTTAACACCCTACACTGTACTAAAAAATTCCTTTGTATGGTATACTGCTGACCTGGGTCTAAAGGCACCTTGTAGGCTGTTCCCCATAGTAATTTGGCCACCTCCATGCTATTTAAATTCACTGGTTTGCCCCTTTATAGTCTAACAATATTTTCTAACGCTATTTTCTAACCCTATTTCCTAAACCTAACATAATCATTGTGATTTCACTCTACTCTCTCACACATAGCTCTGAAATTATACCCTGCAGCTAATGAGATATCTTGCAAGTGTATAAAATAAAGACTAAGTATCTGTCTATTATTTGGTGCAACATAAAATTATTTCAGAAACAGTGTAATGAAACAAGACAAACACAGTGAGTTTTAAATACTACCATACTTACCAAAGCCTAGGGAAACACAGTGTTAGCCCAGCTATGCTCGGGCTTGCTCCACTTCCCTACCTGGCCCCAATTCCCACTCGCCCTCACTACTGCTAGATTTAAACCAAGTGTAGCCACTCCCCTTGTGCTACTTACCAATCTGTGCCCCTTACATCACCACAACCATCTCCCCTTGACCCATTTCCTTCTCCTGCTTTCCACCACACCCTGTTAGCATAATCAACCATCATAATTGGCCAGTCCCCTTACAAAATGCATCAAGTAAAATAATACTAATTACCTTACTACTTCTATTTCACCACCTTACTGCCTATGAACAGAATGGACAGTCACCTATGACTTTACACATAAGACCAAACACTTTATCATCCTCTGCACACCCAACCTACCACTCTCAACTAAATATCAACCCTGTAAAGCTACTAAACGTAATCCCAAAGACAAAAACTATATACAACTTATAAATAAACTCCTAAGGCTTCGTGTATCCTGTTACTATAACCTAATAATACATGGAGACATTCATCCCAACCCTGGCCCACGCACTCCCAATAACCTTCACTCCCCTACCATAGCCCCCACAGTCAAGCTACCCCTTTCTCCTCCCACTGGTTCCCTCCTTGCATTTCACCTAAATATTAGAAGTATCAACAATAAAATTCCTAACCTACATGCCCTCCTAGCAACCCACTCCCCAGACATTATGTGCTTTACGGAAACCTGGCTAAAACCAAATACTACTGATAATGAGATACTACCTCCAGGCTATAATATTCACCGGCTAGACTGCACTACAAGGAAAGGAGGTGGGATAGCAGTCCTTTACAAAAATACTCTGTCAGTAGAGATACCATTCAACCACCCCAATTCAAAAATGCAGAACTTCTCATAACCAAACTACAGATCAACAATAATAAATGCTTGAACATAATCTGGGAATATATTCCACCAGGCAACAACATTAACACCCTAGAGGATATCCTTTACTGGTTATCCAGTACCTATCCCCAAGAAACCATAGTTCTTGGCGACTTCAATATCGATTGGCACCCCTGCTCCTGTGAACCCCCCCTCACCCCTATAAACTTGTCTGGGTTTAAACAGACCATAACCTCTCCCACTACAATAAACAAACCTACCAACAGGGAAAGTATCATAGACTGGATCCTAGTCAATAACCAACGCCAGCTGTACACAGCTGGGACTCTCCCTGATGACCTTAGAGACCATCTACTAACCTATATCATACAACATAAGGTAGGAAACCCCCACCAAGACCCTGTTATTTTCCTAAACGAACTAGAAGCACTTGACTGGTTGCAACAAAAAAATCTGCCATTAGAAGAGGCTATAGCTCACTTTTAACACTAAATTCCTAGGTATCCTTGATCCCATGCTCCTGCACGTACAATAAAAACTAGATCAAACTCAGCACCATGGCTCACAAAAGATACCAAATCAAAAATCACAACCAGAAATAGAACCTGGGCCAACTGGAGATCAACTAAATCCCCACTTGACCACTTAAAATATTGTCAACTCAGGAATGAAACAAAAAAATCCATTCTACTAGATAAAAAAAAAGCTTCTACCAAAATCTCTTACAAAAACACCAAAACAACCCTCAAAAGTTCTGGGCAAGCTTAAATCAACTTCTTCACCCAGGTCATTCTACCACCCCAATCCCAGCCAACCACACCCCATAGTCCCCCAGAGACCATAGCCGATGCTTATAACAACTATTTCACTGAAGCAATCCAATCCCTAGCAAATCAACTAATTTCCACAAACTTAAACCCCACCTCTAATTTATCCACTAAACCCCCAGTTTAGCTTCCAACCCATATCCACAGGTTTTAACAAAACACTTATAAAAAAACTAAAACCCACTATCCTCTCTGCTGACTTCCTCCCTGCAGAGTACCTACAAACAGCTGCAGATGCCATTGCATTTCCCATATCTATCCTGATCAACAGAACCTTATCCGAAAGCACTATCCCCTCCCTCTGGAAAATATCCCACGTCATCCCACTCCATAAAGTTGGAAGTTCTACAGACTTATCCAAGTCCCATTGTTATTCTTTCCCCACTAGCCAAGATTTTGGAGAAAAGTGTACACAAGCAACGTATGCAATACCTTACACAGAATAACCTACTATCCAACTCCCAGCATGGTTTCAGGCCTCACCATAGCACCACCTCAGCCCTCCTTTCCTTTACTAATGCCATTAACCTAAACAGGAACGACAATAGGCTATCCTCTGCCATCTTTCTTGACCTATCAAAAGCATTTGATATGGTCAACCATGAACTTCATTCTTTCTCTAAAGTCAGTTTCCCTTAATGAGCATGCAATCCAGTGGTGCCAGTCCTACCTGACTGGTAGGCAACAGGCAGTATTATGGCAGGGCAAGCTGTCCAGCCAGCTACCTCTCATACTTGGTGTCCCTCAAAGCTCCATACTAGGGTCACTACTCTTCTCTATTTTCATCAACAACCTTCACACTGCTATCCCAAAAGCTACCTGCATTCAATACGCAGATGATTCCACTATGATCTTCTCAGCCACCTCCCCATCCGAACTGCAAATCTTAACCCAGGATATATTTAATAATATTAAAAACTGGCTCACCAACCAACGCCTACTCCTGAACCCCAATAAAACCCAACTTCTACTTTTCACCCCAACTAGTAGATCCACCTCACTCTCATTCTATGTCATGTCCAACAATGGTACCATTATCTCCCCAGATACCCACACCAAGCTTCTAGGGGTTATCATAGATAATAATCTTAAATTTGACCTACAGGTCAACAAAATCATACAGACCATCAATAAGAAATTTGGATCACTGTATAGAAATAAGACATTTTTAACTCCACTGGCTAGAACTGCAATTGCCCGATCACACCTACTCTTATGTATGCCTCACCTGCACTCTCAAAGCTCAACAAATTGGAACTAAGCTCTCCCATAGCTACAACCATACTGCCGGATTCACCACTGGCTCCACCTATAGAACACATCATTGCCAGAACCTGAAACAACTGGAGTGGCTAGAACTGCCCAGCTTAATTCAATTTAATCAACTCCTAATAGCGCACAAAATTCTATACCACCCTAAGGATACCCCTCTCACTTACAAATATTATTAAGCCATATAGCAACTTGAGAGCCCTACAATCAGCTAACAAACTACTGGTCTAAACCTACAAAGCTAATAACTCTGCTGGTGAATCCCTGTATGCCAACTTTGTTGGCAAAACCTGGAATTCATTGCCAAACTATATAACTCTTCAATCCTCCATAAGTCTCTTTAAAAATACCTCAAACAGCATCTCAAAGCAAACTGGCTTTGCCCAAGCACTAACCCTGATTAAATTATAAACTGAAAGCATCATCATCTTCTTTCGGCTGTTCCCGTTAGGGGTCGCCACAGCAGATCATCGGTTTCCATTTCTTCCTGTCCTCTGCATCATGCTCTTTCACACCGACTGTCTGCATGTCCTCTCTCACCACATCCATAAACCTTATCTTAGGCCTTCCTCTTTTCCTGTTACCTGGCAGCTCCATCCTTATCCTTTTCCCAATATACCCAGCATCCCTCCTCAGCACATGTCCAAACCAACGCAATCTCGCCTCTCTTGCTTTGTCTCCAAACTGTCCAACCTGAGCTGACCCTCTAATATACTGAATCCTAATCCTGTCCATCCTAGTCACACCCAGTGCAAATCTTAACATCTTTAACTCTGCCTCATCCAGCTCTGACTCCTGCCTTTTCATCAATGCTACCATCTCCAACCCATATAACATAGCTGGGCTCACTACCCTCTTGTAGACCTTCCCTTTCACTCTTATTGGTACCCATCTGTCACAAATCACTCCTGACACTCTTCTCCACCCATTCCACCCTGCCTGTACTCTCCTCTTCACCTCTCTTCCACACTCACCATTACTCTGAACTGTTGATCCCAAGTATTTAAACTCATCCACCTTTACCAACTCTACTCCCTGCATCCTCACCATTCCTCTACCCTCCCTCTCATTTACACACATATACTCTGTTTTAGTCCTGCTGACCTTCATTCCTCTCCTCTCTAAAGCATATCTCCACCTCTCCAGGGTCTCCTCAACCTGGTCCCTACTCTCACTACATATCACAATGTCATCTGCAAACATCATAGTCCACAGGGCCTCCTGTCTAATCTCATCTGTCAACCTGTCCAGCATAAGCTGTAAATATCATAACATGTAATTTACTTAACCAAGCTATGTTTCCTAACCAAGCTATGTTTCCATTTCTTGATGTCTTTTTGCTTAAGATTGTGTCAGACCATAGAAACTGTGAGTCTCTATGTGGGAACATTACTAAACCTCTGTACAAAATACGCTGTCCTACATTTTCTAGTGTTATCTAATGTCTTATGTAACCTTATGTAATATTGTCTATCTGGAGATTTTCCCCCCGGGCCTCTGCTGAAAATGGACATGTATCCAGTCGGATTATCCCAGTAAACAAATGTAAAATAAAATAAATAAATAAAATTTTCTAAGCTTGTTTCCTGCCTTTCCTGTAAGTCATCTAGTCCAGATACAGATTTGCTGTATCCAGGATTGATTGTAAGCTTCTGAGCCCCCAAGCCTTTCTGTGTTGGAGGGAAGCCTTCTAGCTTAATTGTGTTTCTTAGAACTAGCCAGTTTTCTAGTTTCAGCACTCAAATCTGTTTCTTTGAGCTCAGCACTTGTTCAGAACTCACTGTAAGCACTAAATAAGCTACAAATTACTACAGCACTCAACTTTCCTCACTTGTCTAGACGAAAACAGTTTTTAGTACTTAATAAATAAGCACCTATCCAGGCATGTCTAAGGGCAGCTTCCGGTGTTTTCTCCTGTCTACCTGATGAATCTGGGCATCTTGGGGCAATGCAGCAATTGCCTCATGTACACAGACAACCCTCTCCTCCTACCACCCAACGCTACAACCTGTGAGAGATGCACTTATACAGCCAAACTGGAAGCAAAGCTCTCTTCACCCAAGACTGGACTAGACAGTCAAGAGGAGAAGGTAAACACTTGCACCACACCACACTCATCACATAGTCCCTCAAAACCGACACCACCAAAACCCACACATAGAAACACAAAACACACACCTACATTTGCGGAGGCTCTCAAAAAAATCTACCCAAGCAACAGGGACCTCCAAAGCAGAAACGCAAGCAACCTCCACCCCCCAACACAACCCAAATGACACATAGCCCACAAACTCAGTGTGCCACTCAACCACAGCCCATAAGTCATAACAACGTACCCCACACTCTAGTCATAGGTGACTCTATAGTTAGGGCACACTGATGTTCCACTCACCAGGCTAAACAAGGAGAAAGTTACTGTCAGCTGCCTGTCAGGTGACAGGATCTGCCAAATAATGCATGCACTCAGGTCACTCCACAAAAAGTACAAATATGACTCTGTCATTGTCCATGTTGGTGTGAATGACCTGAGATGCATCTCCCTGGACTACATGAAAAGAGACATGGAGGAGCTGTCCAGTCTTGTAGCCCAGACAGGTATGACCCCAGCCCTGAGTAGCATCCTGCCATCACCCAGAATGATACCACAGTACAAGGACAAAATGATTGATTTCAACAATTGGCTAAGCTTCTGGTGTCATTCTAAGGGGATCCAGTATCTGTCTGCCTGGGATTACATGATCGACAAACCACGATGCTTTGCCAGAGATGGCCTGCACTGTCGCCCCTGGGATTCCGGATACTGGCTAAGGCTCTTGTCACCCCTATAGTGCCTTTTTTCACAAGATTCAAATGATAAATTCACCACCATAACAGGTACAAGCAAGCAAAATCTGAGGGTAATGCTACTTATTGCTAGAAGTCTAAACCTCAAAATGCACTCACTCGAGGCACTCCTTAAAATGGACAACATCGACATCTGTGCAGAGACAGAGACCTGGTTCAAGGATCCAGAGAACACCCCTGCATTACCAGGCTATAATTCATACCACACCTTTCAGCCACATAACCTAAACCAAAGCACTAAAGGCGGAGGCGTGTCCATATTCATTAAGGATATCCACACCTCCAGGCTAGTTGCTCAGCATAATGCATCCGAGATTATCCAAGTGCAACTAACTCTGGGCAAGATTGCAATCCAGATTGTAGCTTGCTACAGATCCCCCACCATGCCCCAGGATTCCCACTCCTCATTTCTTAATACACTGGAAAATATTAGGGTACAACCTAACACCCTAATAATGGGCGATTTCAACTACCCCACCAATAACTGGGAAAACTACTCATGGGGGTTGGGAGGGTGGCCTAATGGTTAAGGTGTTTGCCTTACAAACACAAGGTACAGGGTTTGAATCTCACAGGGGATAATTGGCTAGGCTTAAAAAATGTCTCGTAAGGGCAGTTAGCCTACTACTAATCTATGAACCTATGAAGCTATGTATCAACTCTTGTGCTTAACATTTTCTGGAATTCATAAATTCCAATGCCTTGGATCAACTTATCCACACCACCACCAGGGGCAGCAATATCCTAGACCTGGTGATTACTAACATGGGCAACCGGGGTTCCACACCAGAGGTCAATTCCTCATTGGTCAGATTCAACCACAAGCAGATCACCCTAGACATCCACATCCCACCCCCACCCCCCATTAGGGAAACCTCTGTAAAAAATTTCTCCAAAGCCAACTTCATGCTTCTTAAGACAGAAGTGGAAAACTTCACGACACCCATGCTGACGGACAATAGAGGTATGACTGTTGAATCCTATACAACTGCACTTTACAAGCACTTACACAAGTGCATGAATCGTGCAATCTCTAACAAAACCAAGATGCTATCCTCCAAAAAAAGGAAGCCAATCTGATGGTCCCCTGCCATAAACAAACTCTACAACAGAAGAAAAAAACTGTTGCAAAAAAGAGTAAAATCCCATGATTGGAGGAACTCCGTGGTCAGCCTCAGTAAGAAGCTGAGATCCCTCATAAAATCCTCCAAAGCTAGTTACGAAAATAAAATTGCCACTGATTCTAAAGACAACCACAAAGCATTTGATAGCTATGTCAAGAATCTCAATGGCAATACTCAGATCTGCTCTGAGTTACAGCACAATGGCACTAAATATACAGAACCAACTGATATTGCCAACATCTTGGCAGATAGGTTCAGTGCTAACTTTACTCCTCTCTCATCCTCTAAAGGGCCCATCTCTATACCGGAAGAATGCAAAGTTCCTGTAATCATGGCTGCGCAGGTAAAATACGCACTCTCCAAAGCCAAGAACACAGCATCCATGGGACCTGACAACATCCCAGGCTGCGTTCTACATGAACTACAGAATGAACTGGCACCCCACCTAAGTACCATGTTCAATCATAGCCTCATCTCTGGCTTTGTGCCCACTGAATGGCACACAGCAATTTTTATCCCACTCCACAAAGGGGGAGCCACCATGGACCTAGGGAACTACTGCCCCATTAGACTGACGAGCCTGGTCCGCAAGGCTATGGAATGTATCATTATGGAACTTATAAACAATGACATTGGTAATCTCCAAACTCCGGACCCTATCCAGTTCGGGTTTGTAAAAGGCAGATCATGTCTCCTAAACCTGATAGACTTCTTTGAAGTGGTCACCAAAGCCGTAGATGAGGGTAAGGTGGTTCACACAGCCTATCTAGATCTCGCCAAGGCTTTCGACACCATCCCCCACTCTAGAATTATAAACTCACTGAACTAGGTATAAATCCCTATGTCACAAGATGGGTTGCCAACTGGCTCACTGACAGAACCCACACTGTGAAAGTAGCAGACTCTAAATCCAACTTCAGACCAGTGACAAATGGAGTACCACAGGGTTCAGTCCTAGTTCCTCTCCTGTTTGGTATCTACTTCTCTGAAGTACAGGCTAGCACAAAAGGTCTTTGGCTAACAAAGTTCGCAGATGACTGCAAACTAGGAGCCATAATCAAAACTCCTAATGATGTGGACATCCTACAAAAGAGCCTTACAGAGACAGATGTCTTGTGTCAAAGCCATGGCCTCAAGCTCAATGCCAAAAAGTGCATTGTCATCTCTTTTGGTAAAAACTCTGTACCCATGAACTACCACATAGGCGTTAGTCTACTTAACACCGAAAGTGTGATAAGAGACCTTGGGACACAGGTGGACAGTAGTCTCTCCTTTGATAATCACATTGCCACAGTAGTCAGGAAATCCTTCTACATGGCACACCTCATCACAAAAGGTTTCTCATCCAGGAAAAAATAAGTCATTGTTTCCCTCTACTCATTACTCATTAGACCCATTATAATGTACAACGCCCCTTTTGGTATGTACCTCACAAGACATCTACAACAACTGGCAAGGCCACAGAAATACCTCACAAAGGGGATTACCAGCCTCAAACAGATGCCCTACGCAGACCGTCTCAAAAAAACTCCAGCTTTACTCTGTCACATATCGCCTACTCAGAGGTGATCTCTGCTTAACATACAAAGCTATGTCAAACCCAGAGCTGTTGGACATGCTCCGCTTAAAGAAATCCCAATCCCTCTGAGCTACACACTCTAGGGACCTAAACCTTGGTACCACAATAAGTAGAACATGTTAGAGGGATAGATTTCTGTCCCAGTGACTTCCCATACTCTGGAACAAACTACCTATCTATATCAAACAAAGCTCCTCATTAGCACTCTTCAAGAAAAATATTGATGATTGGATAGAAGATAGGAAATTCACCCCGGGGATCACTTCTGTGGCTGTCCTTGACAGGGGCACAGGAAAATAATCTTCTTGGGTGGCAAAAGCCAGGGTACCATTTGGCTAGGCTTATATAGGCCCTAGGGCCAACAGCCTAGTACCTACCTATGAACCTATTAGGGTGGGGTCAGACAATGCCTTATGTGCCAGACATAGATCTCTCCTCAACAGCCTGTAGGAGACAGAATACAGAGACAGGGATGTGAGGCAGTATGCACAGGACATGTTACTTACTTTCTGTATTTTTTAAGTGAGGAATATCTGTGGATGTTCCAGTTGTTGGATGTGTTTGGTTAGGTACATACCAAAGGGGACACTATATTCAATGACAGGTCTGATGAATGTCAAATACAGTGGAACAATTACCTCCTTGGACCTAATACAGTGTTTTGTTAATGCAATACATTTGTTTATAAGTTGCACAACATCAAATGATTTCCTCACTACCACAGACATGTGATGGTTGAAGGCTAGATTACTGTCTTTGTGTGTCCCCAAGTCCCTGACTACCGAGTGTTAGGTGTGTGTTGTCAACATGATAGTTCCCAGGGGTGGATTCCTTCCCAAAGGATACTGTTATGCATTTCCTGGCATTTAGTTTTAGTCCATGGCTCTGATACCAGTTATCTATGTCAGTCCTTCCTGGAAAACATTTGTGTCAGTGGGGGATTCTATGACTGCTCCTAATTTGCAATCATCTGCAAATTTAGTAACCCACAGGCCACTGACTTTGGTCTTGACTTCAGAGAAGTAAATACCAAAAAGGAGTGGTTCCAGGACCGTTCCCTGAGGGATTCTGCTTGTGACTGGCCACTTTATAGAGGTGGATTCCCCAATTCTAACTTCCTGTGTCCTGTCTGTGAGCCAACTGGCTATCCACCAGGTGACATAAGGGTTATAATTAACTTCTTGCATTTGTCAACAATGCCAATGTGGGGTAATGTGTCAAATGCCTTGGCCAGGTCAAAGTAGGCAGTGTGAATCATTTTGCCTTCATCCATTGCTTTGGTGACCTTCTCAAAGAAGTCCACCAGGTTGAGTAGGCCTGACCTGCCCTTGACAAAACCAAATTGGATTGGATCCAGTGTCTGAAGGTTTCCTATGTCATTATGAATCATTCCATAATAATTTTTCAATTGCTTTGCATATGAGACTAGTGTGACTTATGGGTCTGTAAATTCCAGGGTCTGTAGATAGCCCATTTTTGTGCAAAGGGATGACTGTTGCTATTCTCCATTTATGAAGCACAAAGACTGTTTGGAGGCTACAGTTAAACAGCAATTCCAGACAGTCTGATAGGCCATGTTTTCTGCTATTTAGAAGGCATCCTGGGATATTGTCTGGGCCCACTGATGCAGTGTTCTTGGCCTTGGAGAGCATTAAGGACCTGTTCCCTAGTGATAGTAGGGGGTGTTATATTTCATGGTATTTCCTGAGGGGACACAGTTGAATAATGCCTTGTGATTGTCCTTGTTTCAGGAGGCAAACTATACCTTAAAATTTGGCTTTGGTAGACTTTATTTCTCCTCTGAGTTGTTTGTTTAGTTTGATGAGAGTGCTTTTATCCTGCTGGGTGCAACACCTCCTAATTTTTGCCATGATTTTCTTCCTTCTGCTATACAGCCTACTGATGCAATTCCACCAGGGTGGCTTGCTTCTGAGTTAGTTCAGTACTTCTTCCTGGTGGGTACAGCTGCTTCTATGCAGCTATTAACATGCTTGTATAGGGTTTCTTTGAAATGTTCCACATAGGTAGCAGTGTTCCCAGGGTTTATGGGTGCTTGAAATTTTGCAAGGTTATCACTTAATAGTAGGATGTTAGCCTTAGAGTAGATGTTCTTCGTGTTTCACTGTTGTAGTCATCACATTTGGGTAATCCTGCCAGGGGTAGGCCTCAGTCAGCCCGAATACCAGAGGCTTAGTATTTCTGCATCGATTGCTGTCACTCCAGGACTGTCATCAGGTCATCAGTGGTATAAAATCAGGCAGCCGATACCAATACCTCAGTCTTTCTTGCCGAGGAGCCTGAAGCAGAAGCAGTTCACACGAGGGGCGGTCGGCAACTACCTGAGTTTTTCGTTTCTGAAGTTGAAGTCTTCTAAAGCTAAGTACCCCAATGGGGATCCTTTTTTGTTGATCTATCCGATGTCAGAAAAGGTTAACAACTGCCTTGCCTGTGGAAATCAAATACCACACCGAGATTTCCATTCTTACTGTGTCACCTGTTTAGGCCCAGACCACGACGTCCCCTCGCTGTCGGTTTTGTGCTTTGTTCAACACCATAACTATACATCGTTGGGCCCTTATCCATATTCAGAAATAGCTTCTGACTACCAATCTTCTGAAAAAATGTAAGGATAAAGACAAAGACAGTCCACACAGGTCTAAAACTGCCGACTCCTCTTACATTAAGCTAGTCGCCAGTTTGCCAGTACTCAGTGAAGTGCTTTCACAGCCCCTTCTATGGATTCACAGGCTGCTACCGAGACCTGTTCAGAGTATGCTGCAAGACTCTTCACTGATTAAGGATCCTGTAGCTGTCTCTACCTTGTATCGGTCCAGAGCCATTGAGCAGGCACCAGTTTCCGAGGAAGTTCTTCGCACTACCGATATTCGACACAAACCAACTTCTTTTGCATCTTCAGTTCTTTTTAAAACTACCAAGTTTCTGAAAACCAGGGTACAAACTACGCCTAAAAAAATGACGCCTCAAACTCAAGCACCTGCTTCCATGCCTCAATCCTAAATGCTTAAAATGGCGGAAGACATTATCATGCTTATTAGGGGAAGTTAGCCTACCCATTCTGAAAGAAAAAGAGACTTGTCCTCAGCAGTTTTATCTGACCAGGAGTCTGACTATGAGGTTTCAGAATATGAAGACATGCCCTTGTCTGTTTATGAGGATTCAGATGCAGAGGAATCCATTCCCTCTGCCTCTCCTCCAGAGGATTTTTCTTTTGGTGAAACCCTACATACTTTGAGAGGACATTTCCATTGGGAATGTCAGGATTATCCTCAGTCCAAAAAGAGACTCAGGGAATTTTTAGATTTACCACAGTACAGACCCTTAGCTATTCCTCCTGTCCTGGATGATGTTTTCATGGAATCTAGCTCAACTCCTGATACCCCACCACCTGCACCCAGGAAACCTGACAGGTATTACAGAGCCCCTGACTCACACAAATTTCTTTTCAAAAATCCTACTGCAGACCAAGAGGTCATCTCCCAGGGACCTAAAAGAATAAAAGCATCCACAGCCAAGAATCCCACCCCTTTGGACAGGGATTCCCAAGCTTTAGACAGATGGGGTAAAAAAAAGTATACACCTCTGCAACTCTTGCTATTAGTGCACTAAATTGTCAGTTCCACATGCTGAAATACCAGCAACATACAATGGAACTCCTAAAACAAAAATTATCTACCTTTCCAGCTTGTGAAGAAAATAAAGAATTACAGAAGCTTATGTATTCTGCAAACCAAGTTACTAAGCACATGTTACAATGTGGCTTTGACGCCCTAGAAGCATCCTGCAGGACAGCAGTCATAAGTTCTGTACTAAGAAGGCATGCTTGGCTTAAGGACCAGACCATGTCAAATCAAAACAATTGGAAGCACCATTGCACAAAGACAATTTGTCTGGCACCAAGGCAAAAGAGGTTTTAAAAAAGCAAAATCTAGGCAGACAGTTAAAGACGTCTTGCAAGTCCAGCCTCCGAGGTTCAGTAGGCATTGCCCCTCCAAGCACTGGTCCTTTCCAGCCCCCTCAAGGCCAGCTCAGACAAGATCTAGGGGGATCAGAAACCCTAGACAGCAGCCCCAGGGAATGCAGAGATCTAAGCAATGGAGTTCCTCCACATCAAAAGCAGGGTATGCTAAGCCACCCCCTTATGGAAAGAACTCACAATGACTTTTACAACTCCACCCCTTCCCTCTGGAAGGAGGAAAACTCTCCTTTCATGCAAAAAACTAGGCTTCCATCACCAACCGATGGATACTCAACAGAGTGTCCCAGGGATACAAATTTTATTTCCACACACTGCCAACCCCAAAAGGGTTCTCAGATCTTCCTCCAAACCAGTGGGAAGAGGCCCAAAACCAAGTCCATTCCCTGCTCTCAATGAGGGCAATACAACCTGATCCTGCAGACCAGATAAGCCAAGGTTTTTATTCCAGGCTTTTCCTGGTACCCAGAAAAGAGGGCACCTGGTGCCAATCCTCGAGCTATCCATTCTAAACACCTTTCTAATGATACCAAAATTTAAAATGCTCATCCTCCAGCAGCTTCTCTCTATGCTATCCAAGGATGCTTGGTTAGCCACCCTAGACCTAAGAGGCCTACCTACACATCCCAATCAGGGATTCTTGCATGAAATATCTATGTTTCAGGGCAGGATCTATGCACTTTTAGTTCTCTGCACTTCCCTTTGGCTTATCCACTGCTCCCAGAGTTTTCAGAAAATGTCTGGCTCCTGCCAATGCTTTTAGCAGACAAAGGAATATTCAAATTTATCCCTACTTAAGATGACTGGCTGATTCAGGTAGTCAGGAAAAGCTGTTACAGCACCTGACCTTTGTAAAGGACCTACTGACCTCCCTGGGGTACACTATGAATGAAAAGAAATCCAAACTAGTCCCCACCCAAAAATTGTGCTCCTGGGAGCAAGCCTGGACACAGCATCCCAGATGGCATTCCTTACTCCAGGAAAAACAAGCCTATCTGACAGGCTACTTCTCTCAACTAGCCACCAGAACCTAGTTAAACGCAGGGAAAATCCTGCAAGCTCTAGGGTTCATGGCATCCTGCATTCTACTCATTCCATATGTCAGACTGCATATGAGGAAACTTCAATGGTACTTAAAAAGCCTTTGGTGTCAACACTCTCAGGACCTGGAAACTATTATAGCTATGATACCTTACCTGAGGAAAGATTTTCTTTGGTAGGCAGCAGCATGCAACCACAACAAGGGCCTTCACTTTTCAAAACCCTATGCTGCCCAAACCCTAACCACAGACACATCAGATTATGCCTGGGGTGCAAACCTGGACGGCAGGTGCATTCAGGGCCATTGGAGCCCAAATCAAAAACATCTGCACATCAACCAAAAAGAATTGCTAACTGTTCAGCATGCTCTGACAGCTTTCAGACCCCTACTATCCCAGGGCCTCTACTGATCAAAACAGACAACACCACAGTGATGTGGTACATCAACAAGCAGGGAGGAACTCACTCCTATCCCCTCTGCAGGCTAGGCATGACCCTTTGGCACACGGCTTCAACCATGCAAATTCACCTGCTAGCAAAATTCCTGCCAGGCTCCCAAAACTCTCTGGCAGACAACTTAAACAGAAACCTCCTAGACCCACACGAGTGCCAGCTAGACCACAGCACATTCAACCTTGTAATCCAGAAATGGGCACCCTGCAGGTGGACTTATTTGCCTCCCGCAACAACCACTAGCTCAGCAAATTCTGCACCAGGGAACCTCATGGTCTGGAAAGTGGATGCCCTATCCTTCCACTGAGTAAACCTCATGATCTAGGCATTTCCTCCTCTACCTCTACTCACATGGGTACTACTCAAAATAAGGGAGGAAAAACCAAGAGCAATCTTGATTGCCCCAGACTGGCCATGCCAGCACTGGTACCCACTACTGTGCAGTCTGTCACCCCTGCCTCCTTGGCATCTACCTCAGATTCCAAATCTCCTCACCCAACAGAATGGAGAATTCATGCATCCACAATTGCAGATCCTGAACCTGGCAGCCTGGCTTATTCCCTGACCTCTCCTCTAATTGCCAGCCTAAGCAAGCAAGTCCTGGACATTATATGTGAGGCCAGATGCCCTAGCACTATGCTGACAAATGGAAAATGTATTGCACCTGGATCCAGACTAAGGGAGCTGATGCAGCACAGCCCTCCCTACCTCTCATACTGGATTACCTAGCAGACCTACTGCACAGGGGTCTATCCTTCTCCTCTATTAAAATTCACACCTCTGCCATCTCTGCTCATTACAGCAGAGAGCCACCTCTCTTTTCTCACCCTCTTATCAAACAGTTCCTAAGAGATGCTAACAATTTAAGGCCACCCAGAAGAGCTCCTACCCCAGCTTGGGACTTAACTTTTGTGTTGGAAAAGCTCACACTACCCCCGTTTGAGCCTGCTGCTTCAGCAGAGTTAAATCTCTTGGAAAACAGCCTTGCGTCTGGCCATCACCTCAGCTATAAGAGTTTCTGAGTTACAAGCACTCATGGCTGTGAAACCTTTCATCATTTTACATGCTGACAGGGTCTCCCTCAGGACTAACCCAACCTTCATGCCTAAAGTGGTGTCCAGTGTGTCTCTCAACCAATCTATTCATTTGCCCATCTTTTTCCCCAATCCTCAAAATAAGGGGGAAAGGATCCTGCACTCTTTAGATGTGCACAGACAGCTCAGATTCTACCTGGATAGGGCTAAGTCTTTTAGGAAAACTGACCAGTTGCTAGTCAGCTTTGCAGCAGGGGCAGTGGGCAAGGCCATATCCAAACAACCATCTCCAAATGGATAGCGCACTGTATCCATTTCTGTTGCAAACACCATGGGAAACCAACCCCACAGGGGTTCAGGACACATTCCACAAGGGCAACCTCCACCTCTGCAGCGTTCCTCAGAGGGGTCCCTACCAGGGACATCCTGGAGGCTGCAACATGGAGTTCTGTTCATACCTTCACTAAGCATTACCACCTGCCTATCTTTTCCAAATCCAGGGCAGGCTTTGCAACCACAGTCTTGCAGGGCATACTAGCCAGCCTCAACTCTTCTTGACTGCCTCCACCCTTTACTTCAGCTTTGGGAGTCAATCCAAGTGTGACAACTGCAACAGTGAAACATGAAGAACATAATACAGTTGTGTACACTTACCATAAATGTAGATGTTCGAGTGTATTCACTGTTGCAGTCCTGGTTTCCCACCCTCCACCCCCAATTGTCTCTCTCACTCTGTCTTCCTCCCTCTCTAAAAGGATTTTTGGTATTTACTTTCTACTGGTGGTGTTCTTCCACCATAACCTAGCTCTCTATTTGGGGGCTTCTGACTTTTGGGGCAAGAAAAACTGATGTAATGGCATCGGCTGCCTGATTTGATACCACTGACGACCTGACATCAGTCCTGAAGCGACAGCAACCGACGCAGAACTACTAAGCCTCTGGTATTCAGGCCGACTGAGGGCTTCCCCTGGCAGGATAACCCAAGTTTGATGACTGCAGCAGTGAATGCACTTGAACATCTACATTTATGGTAAGTGCACACAACTGTATTTTTCTGAACATTCCAGGTTTTTATTTTTACTTCAAAGGAGACCATTTAGTGGTCTGATATTACCAGAGAGGATGTTACACTAGGGGGTGTGCAGCACTCTACCATGTTAGTGAGGACCAGATCCAGTATGTTTGCACCCCTGGTCAGTGTGTTGACAATCTGGTCCAGGGAGTTTGTGTTTACAAAACTCTGGCATCTCTGTGCCTGTAAATTTGGTATCATATATGATTCACAGTTAATAGTGGGGTAGTTAAAGTCGCCCATGAATATTGTATTGGGTTGGATGGTGAGGGTTTACAATAAGTTTAAATACATGTTATGGGTTTCCTTAGTCATAGAGGGGGACCTATAGCTTGTAAAGAAGTGGTATGGGATTTTGCCTATGCTGGTTTAAATGTGGAGAAGCTCAAGTGCATTGTCCTGTTTGACCAGTCTTAAGGTGTATTTATTTAGATATAAATAAAGACACCTCCACCTTTAGTCCATGACAAACAGGTTCAGGAAAGAAAGCTCCAGCACAGGCCTCTAGGATCCTTCTGTCATGGGGACTAGGAAAATCCTTGACTAGAAACCATTTTTCTAGGAGACTGAGTGGCACTATTTATAGAACTCCCTGAGGCACCATGCACACTGAATGGAAGGAAACTGAGAGGTCTGGTTTCCTGTACAAGTGGGAATCCCCTGTAAAGGATGAAGGGATTCCTATTGCCAAGTGTGCCCCTGCTAGATTCATCTTCAGAACCCAACTATCTGAAATAATCTGATGCCAGAATGGAAGATAAAGTCCCAGAGATACTGAAAGGTTGCCGGAGGGGGGAACCTGGACAGGTGGGATAATTATGCTGACTAGGAGGGCTGACCTTGACTTTCAGAGGCTTTTTTCCTCTCTTTTTAGAGGCTCCTTGCCATTGCTTCTTAAAGCCCTGCTTGCTGGCTTCTTGCTCCTTAATTGCTTATTGGAAAAGGGAGCTGAAGAGGAGGAGGAAATAGAAGTTATGTACTTACCATAACGTTCCATGTGAGTTGTCTATCTCACCTTTATTCTCACTGATGGGTTTGGAAGACACAGCCGATAGCAAAGCTCAAGGTTTGCCAGTAGCTTGAGACCAAGCCCCTTATTCCACAATGCACTGCTGGAATTACCTCAGATCTTGTTTGCTGTGAGTAACAGTATATATATATATATATATATATATATATATATATATATATATATATATATATATATATATATATATATACATATATACAAACATATACATACCCTTTTATGTATTTCTACCAAGAACACTTCCCAAAGGGGAAGAAGAAATATTGAATAACCAGGATGGTACTAGCTTGTAAGTCAACAGTCAGCCAGGAGGGGGAAAGAGGAAGGGACGTGAGAATAAAGGCGAGATAAACTCACATGGAATGCTATGGTAAGTACATAACTTCTATATCTGAAGTTGTTTAATCTCGCCATTTATTCTCACTGATGGGTAGCATCCCTAGCACCCTGAATCCTGGGTGGCTCATGGGAGTATGTTCCTCAGTTCCGTAGAACCAAAGGAAGACCTGTCCCTTGAAGCCTTATCCACTTTGTAATGCGTGATAAAGGTATGAGGCTTAGACCAAGTGGCTGCAGCGCAAATATTGTCAAGGGGCAATTTAGCTTGAAAAGCAGAAGACGTAGAGACGGCTCTGATAGAATGAGCCTTAGGTTTGTGTGTTAATGGCATGCTCACATTTTCATAAACAAAGGATATGCAATCGGATAACCGGTTGTTTTAGCTACTGGATTGCCTTTTCTTGCTTCCGAGAAGGATACAAAAAGTTGATCTGATTTTCTAATATACTTAGTTCTGTCAAGATAAAATCTGAGCTGTTTGTGAACATCGAGTTTGCGCAGCATGTATTCCAATTTGCTAGAGTGGTTGGGAAAAAAGACTGGCAGCTCAATGACCTGATTGATATTTGATTCAGAACATACTTTAGGTAAAAATGAGGGGTTTGTTCTGAGAGACACTCTATCAGCATGGAAAATCATGTAAGGTGGTCTGGTAGATAATCCTTGAAGTTCTGACACTCTGCGGGCAGAAGTAATGGCCACAAGAAATATTGTTTTCCAGGATAAAAATTTGAGATCACAAGAAGATGCTGGTTCAAAAGGAGGAAGAATAATCTGAGACAGCATAAGGTTTAAATTCCAGGGAGAATAGGGAATTTTGACTGGAGGTCTCATATGAAGAGCACCTTTAAGAAAAGTCTTAGATAATTTATGGCCCATAACATTTGAGCCACCAAAACCAAGGTGAAAATTTGAGATGGCAGCTAACTGAACTCGAACTGTAGCAGCTGCTGCTCCTTCCTTAAAAATTTTTTTGTCAAAAATTTCAAAATAGAAGGTAGCGGAGCTGAGAAAGGGTCAATGTTCTGTGTGTTGGCCCAAATCGAGAACCTTTTCCATTTACTGCCATATAATTTCCTGGTAGATGGTTTGTGAGAAGACAAGAGAATTTGTGTTGTATCTTTTGAAATTGAATGAAGCCTGGCAATTAGGGGAAGTGGATTAGCCAAGCAGTCAGTTTCAGGGACTGTAGTGAAGGATGAAGGTCCCCTGATGGGTGTGTCAGAAGGTCCGGAACTGGGTCCAGGATCCATGGACCTTCCAACAGATGATGGTGGAGAAACGGAAACCAAATCTGTCGAGGCCAGTAGGGGGCTATGAGTATAACAGTCCTTCCCAGCGATTTTGCTTTCTGTAAAAATCTGGGTATTAATGGGAAGGGTGGAAATGCATAAATGAGACCAGGGGGCCAATCATGTAGAAGTGCATCTCTTGGGGGATGACCAGGAGGTGATATTAGGGCAAAGCAGCTTCTGCATTTTGAATTGATGTGGCTGGCAAAAAGGTCACAGCAAGGCTGGCCCCATTTGTGGAAAATCAACTCCGCAACCTGTTGTTTGAGAGACCACTCATGACTGAGCAATATCGCCCTACTTAGCTTGTCTGCTATCACGTTGGATTTCCCCTGGATGTGCATTGCTAATAGAAAATGTTGGGATGACACAGCCAATTGCCAGACCCTGAGGGCTTCTTGACAAAGGGGATAAGACTTGGTTCCGCCTTGTTTGTTCAAGTACCAGACTACTGACATGTTGTCTGTCTGAATTGCAATAGTTCCCAGAGGAAGAGAGTCCTGAAAGTACTGCAACGCCAGAAGTACCGCTCTCAACTCTAGAACATTGATGTGCAGATGTGATTCTTGATCTGTCCATGTGCCTTGGGCAGTCTTTCCCTGAAAATGCCCCCCCCCACCCTATCAGGGAAGCATCCTTGGTCACTGTGGCTACTGGAGGGGGAAAAACAAAGGGTCTTCCGATTGTGACATGAAGATACTTCAACTACCACCGAAGGTCTCTCCTGCAAGAATCCATGATGAGAATCATGTGGTGCATTGGCAATTTCTGGTAAGACCACTGAGCGAATAGGAGCCATTGATGAATTTGCATATGCATCCTTGCGACTGGTATAGCCAGGATTGCTGCTGACATCAAGTCTAGTACTTTCAATACCTCTGCTGCTGTAGCTCTGTTCTTTGACACCAGTAAGCTAACGTTTTGGCGGAGAAGAGAGACTCTTTCGACAGGGAGACGTAGAGTGGTAGTTGAGGTATCTAATTCTGCTCCCATAAAAATGGTATGCTGCGATGGCGATAAGGCAGACTTTTCAAAGTTGATTGTAATGCCCAATTGATGGCAGAGTGTCAGAGTGTATTGTGTTGCCTGAGTCAATTGATGCCTGGTGGCAGCGGTTAGGAGCCAATCGTCTAGGTATGGAAACATCTGGAATCCTAGACGTCTCAGGTGAGCCGTGACCACTGCCATGCATTTGGTGAACACTCTGGGGGCTATGGTGAGACCAAAGGACAGGGCTCGAAACTGGTAATGATTGGCTCCCAGACGGAAGCGCAGATAATCTCTGGAGCATCTGTTCATCTTTATGTGAGAGTACGCATCCTTGAGAGCTATGGAGCACATCCAATCGCCTTTCCCTAAGAAGGGAAGAATGGACTGAAGCGTGACCATTCGGAACTTTTCTTTCTTTATGAACTGGTTGAGTTTGCTGAGGACCACGATAGGTCTCCAGTCCCCTGTTTTCTATGGTACCAAAAAGAATCGTGAGTAAGTTCCGAATCCAACTTGGTCTGCTGGGACTGGTTGGATGACTCTTTTTTTCTAGCAATCTGTGGACCGCTATGATTGCTTGTTTCCTGAGATTGGGTGGACCATCTGGGATTCTCTTTACAGAATGGGAGGGGAAGAGAATGGAATGAAATCTCCTCTGGAAATGATGCTTTGTACCCAAATATCTGATGTTATGTTTAGCCAGGCTTCTGGGTACAAAGACAAGTGACCCCCCGACTGCCTCCAGAGCCGAACAGTCGGGCCCCCTTTCAGGGGCAATGGTAAGCCTGACCGGAGAACTGAACCCTGTCACCCTGATGCTGCAGACCCCCTCTGCCATGCGGGCAGAGTCTTCCATTATAACCCCCTCCTCTGCCTCTAGAGGGGTTTCTCCACGTGTGTCCTGAAAGGCTGCCTGTGCTTTTCTGAACCATATTTTCCCTCCCCTAGGGCCCTTGGGGTAGGGCTGAGTAGGGGTCGAAAAACGGACTCCAACTGCAGATAAGGTCTTTCCTTCCAGCTCACACTTGGTTAAAGTTTCCTTTACTTTGGGCCCAAACAGTGATGAGCCATCGAATGTGGTATTAATAAAGGAAGACTTAAAGGGTTCCGCAAAGGAACAGAGACACATCCAGGCTTGTCTTCGAAGAGCAATACCGAACTAGTGGCTCTACTCGAACCATCAGCTACACAGGATATGAGATGCATGGACGAGTTTACCACTGAGTTTAGGGTAGCGAGCTGGGCGTTGACTTTTTCACCACCCCTGCAGCTACCGTACCCTGGAGAGTATTTTCTAGCTCTTTCAGGAGATCTCTCTGAAGTCTTGTAAAATGGGTTAAGTAGTTCAGTGATCGCAGAGAAAAAGTCGCTAAACTAAACATGCGCTTCCCATATCTATCCATGACCCTAGAATCTCTGTTAGGGGGATGGATAGAGGTGGATGTCTCAGATACTTCCTTTTTTGGTGGCTGCAGCTACCACCATGGCATTAACAGGCACTCCCTTTGTCAAAAATGGCTTGGCCACTGGGGCAGACATAATTTTATTGGGTTTACAAGGAACACATTCCATGGTCTCCAGTGACTCCCACACCTTATGAGAAATCAATTCCATGAGCTCGTCGTAAGGCGGAGACACCCAAGAAGTGGAAGGTTGAGACCCAAAAGCCTTCAAGAGTACGGACTCATTCTCAGTAGGGAACTTGGACTGCCAATCACCCCTCTGATTAAGGATCTCTAGTATCTCTGCGAAGGAGATATCCTCAGAGGGGGGATCGAGGGGACCCTTCTGACTCATCTAAGTCCGTATCAGATGTCAAGGACTCCTGTGCTCCTGTGGGGAGTCTAAGTGCCTCCTCTTGCACAATCTCTTCCTGGGCACCTCCTCAGTGGGGGGATCTGGGGAGGTCTCAGAAGAGTAGGGGACGCCCTGTGGAGTTACTTGAGGCTCGGGGTCTCTACGCTTAGAGTGACCGGTAGATGAATAAGCAGACACAGAAGCTTGAGGGGAGAGAGAAAGCTGAATCGATGCTGACGTTGTCTTTGGAGACAAAACTCTCCTCATAGCATCGAAGGCACCATGGCTCCGAAGAGAAGGAGTGGATGGACCCGAGAGTACCGTCTGATCCTCCCACACCGAAACCCTGGGCTCCAAGCTCGAGGTGGGAGCTGAGCTCATCCGAGCCGAAGCCCCGAGAAGAAAAGTCGGCACCGACAAATCGGTTTGACTATCCTCCTTGGATCCGACAGGACAGCGTCGGCTCCTAGAGTCCTCGGTCGGCACCGAGGACATCCGAGTAGATGGAGCCGATAACACCGGTGCAGGTATCAGCTCCAAGGGTTCAACAACCAAGAGTTCAGTTTCCTTCGGCTCCGAGAGTCCAGTACGGCTCAGAGGAGGAGTAGACAAATCCGGCTCCATGGTCTTCGGCACCGATGAGCTGGTCAGGGCCGACAACAATTTGGCAAGTCCTGGTGCCTGTAAAAGCTTCTACACTAGCCGATCCATGTCCAAATCTGAAAGGCTGACTGAGGACTTAGCTGAATGCACCGAAGGTACTGATTGGCGCAGAGGGGAAGAAAGAACTTCAGAAACCGGCTCCAATACCGAGAGCTGGCTCCGAATCAAAGGTACACTCAGTTCCGATGTCTGTGGAACCGATGACACTCCTGAAATTTTTGCCTTTTTTGTCACTTTGTCTGATGATTTGGATTTTGAGGATTTGGAGGACATACTAGTACCCTCATGGCTACGCAACACTTCAGAAAAAGATTGCTGTAGCAATCCCCTGTCTATAGGTTTCCTCCTTCTCTCCAAGAGGACTCTTGAAGAAAAGGAGTGACAAATGCTGCAGGTGTCTTGGAGGTGTTTAGCCCCCAGACAGTAGACACATTGAATGTGTCCATCAGTGACAGACATTTTCTGCCCACAATCTGGGCATTTTTTAAATCCCGATTTAGGATGAGATTTCTCCTTTTCATCTGACATATTTAAAATTAAACTGCAAAAGGTAATAAATTCCTTACTCAATAGTAAAGATCCACAAGCAACTAAGCCCAATCCAGGCACTATCTATAACAATGTAATTATAGATTAGAAAAATAGGGCTAAAGAGGCCCACAGAAAAAAAAAGCCTGACTATTATAAAGATTAATAAGAGTAAATAGGGCTAAAGGCCCACACAAACGAAGAAGCCAACAAGGCAATAACTTTTAAACTATTTATAACTATCTATAACTATAGCTTATATTATGAAAAGACCTAATACTAACACACACTATTTTTTTAACAAAAAGGAAAACTTTTTATATAGACTTGCTGTTGTTTTTTTCCAAAAATGGTCCGAGCTATCTGGATCACCGAGATCTCTCTTGCCGCGGCAAACTAGATCTGAGGTAATTCCAGCAGTGCACTGTGGGATAAGGGGCTTGGTCTCGAGCTACTGGCAAACCTTGAGCTTTGCTATCGGCCGTGTCGGAGCCGAGGATCGGCTCCGAACCCATCAGTGAGAATAAATGGCGAGATTTAACAACTTCACATCAAGCATTTGCTCTGAAATAGGTGGGCTGAAAATTCTGCGTCACTCCTTGAATCACTTTTCTTCCTTT
Source organism: Protopterus annectens (assembly GCF_019279795.1). Lineage (NCBI taxonomy): Eukaryota > Metazoa > Chordata > Ceratodontiformes > Protopteridae > Protopterus > Protopterus annectens. The sequence continues at coordinate 1,301,061,745 of NC_056741.1, forward strand.
CATCACACTTCTTAAGCAGCTCAGCTGCAGAACTGATAAACAAAACTTGTTTAAGGGAGAATTTAAAATCTCAGATTTACCACCAGGCAGATTTTGCAAATGAAGCCAAGACTTATCCAGAAGCAGCAGATCTAGAGGAAGACTCAGTAACATCATAAGTACACTTTACATTGTTACAGTATGCTTAGTCACCTGAGAAACAACTGTCACATGAATGTTTACCTCAGAAAAAGGAAGGTTAACCATTAACTTCTGCATGTTCTCAAAAGAAAAAAGCAAAATCTTTAACATACGAGTTTGGCAGTTTAAAATCAAGAAGGTTAAAAGTACTAGAAGAATACATTTTCTTTCACATCCTTTGAGATTAGCACCACCAGATCCGGACAGAGAAATAACTGCTGGATTGGTTTAAGGATTAGAAAATGGCATTTTGTCCCTTCAACACCTTCTAAAATCTACCTGACTTCCAAAAAACAGAAGGTTATCAGGTAAGCTAATTGCAGTAAGAAAAACTGACTCTACAGCAGGCACATCAGGAGGAAAACCTGCAAAACTGGGCAATGTGATAGTGTTCAATCTCGCCGTTTGTTCTTACACATGGGTTCGGAGCCGATCCTCGGCTCCGTGCCGGCCTCTTGCAAGCTCTGCATCGAGAAGAAGCTCGAGACAATCTAATACCCACAATCCCCCTCTGCCTTTACCTCAGATCTAGTTTGCCGCTGCTGCATACGCATCGTTGGGAGCTAGCTCGAGAGTTTCTAAGCTAAGATATAACTTTATTTTGTTATATTTTATTAGGATTCTATTCTATTTGATGTTTTTCAGTGTTAACTGTATGATTGTGTTGTGGTTCCGTTAATTTATTGGTACCGTTAACTATAATTATCGGTTAAAATTTGTCGGGCCTACACCCTTCATATTTTACCTAGTTAAGGAAAATTTTACGGATTTGACAATTTTCATCGGTTTTGACTAACTTTATCGGATTTGACTGTTTTACTGGATTTGTCTTTCTTCCTATAATATCTGAGAAGGTAAAGTCTGGTTTCAAGCGTTGTCAGTGTGGCCAGAAAATGTCGGTCACTGACAACCATAGTTCCTGTCTACTGCCTTGGCCCTCTCCACTTACAAGAGGATTGCTCCATCTGTCACTCTTTTAGTGGGAGGGTCATGACAGATAGGCGCAGGAAACTAATGGACAGAGGTCTATTGAAACCTGCTTTCCAAGAGGCTCTGGATGCTTCTGACCAGGCATCGAAGTCCTCTAAGGAGTCGAAGACGTCGGAGACTAAGTCATCGGCTCCGAGCTCTTCTTCAAAGGTTAGATCACCGGTTCCACAGACTTCGGGGCCGAGTGTTCAACTGGTATCGGTTCCTGAGCCTCGAGTCTTGGAACCGGTGATGGAGCTCCCTCCTTCGACCTTATTGAGGTCGGCTCCGTCTTCGGTTCCTTCGACCCGTTCTTCCTCCAAAATTTCGGATGTCGATGTGGATCGCATGGTGCAGAAGTTATTGGAGCATTCGGCCCTCTCCAAACTTATTTCGGTTTCCACCCAGTTGGTGTCGAGACTTGAAGGCCTCCCTGTATCTCCATCCATTCCTCCTCCGAGACCGATTCAGTCTTTGGAGCCGGAAGAGGCTGATCTACTGATTGTGGAGCCCTCGGGTCCAGAACCGCCTTTCTCGGTCTGTTCCTCACCTCGACTCCGGACCGACCGAGTCTCGGAGCCGATGGTCTGTTCTTGGTTCCGGGGCCGAGTCGAACCGACGTGTCGGTTCCGACTCTCCCTGGGGCCTCGGCGGATCGATTCGCTCCGTCCTCGGGTCGATGCCTTGTGCCTGTGTCGGGATTCTTCCCATTTCTTCGAACCGGGGACTCTTCGATGCGGGACCCGGGCGTTCGACCTGATGAGGAAGGTGTTGTCTACCCAGACAACCACATCAGTGGAAGCAGTCTCTCCTCCCATAAAGGGCCTTTGTCTTCATCTGCACCCACGGCCACATCCAAGCGTCGGGCACCAGTGTCTCAGCCACCCCTGGAGGGTGCCCCTCTTCCTCGAGGCTTCTTCGGATGCTCCCACGAGGAAGTCCCTAGGAAGAGATTGTGTAAGAGGAGACACTTGGATTCTCCACAGGAATCCTTGACATCTGATACTGACTTAGATGAGTCAGAGGGTCCCTAAGTCACCTTCAGAAGATGTCTCTTTTCGGACATATTGGAGATCCTGAAGCAGAGAGGTGACTGGCAGTCCCTTCCCCCTTCTGAGGATGAGTCAGTTCTGCTGAAGGCATTTGGTGCTCGCCCTTCCTCCTCCTGGGTCACTCCGCCCTTCGACGAACTAATGGAACTAATTGCTCGAAGGGCGTGGGAGGCTCCTGACACAGTGGAACCTGTTCCAAGGAAACCTAACAAATACATCACAGCACCTCAGGATAAGTCCTACCTTACAAAAGGAGTTCCAGTAGATGCTATGGTGGTGGCAGCAGCCACGAAAAAGGAGATGTCAGAGTCTTCGCGTGTCCACGCTGGTGATAAAGAGTCTAGGACGATGGATAGATAGGGAAGCGCATTTTTAGTTCAGCGGCTTTTTCCATGCGGTCCCTGAACTATTTGACCCATTTTACACGTCTACAGAGGGATCTAGTCAAAGAGTTGGGAGATACCCTCCAGGGTGCTACAGATGCAGCTGTCTCAGAGAAAGTGACAGCGCAACTTAATACCCTAACATCGATTGTTAACTCGTCCATGAGGCTGATTTCCTCAGCCGAAGGTTCGAGTAGGGCAGCAGCTTCAGCGATTGCTCTTCGTAGACAATCCTGGATGCGCCTATGCTCCTTTGGAAGCCTTCAAGTCTTCCTTTACAACGCCCATTTGACGGTGCCACTCTCTTTGGCCCCAAGGTAAAGGAGACCCTTACCGGTGTGAACAAGAGGGAAAGACTCTGTCTGCTGTCGGAGTCCATTTTTCCACCCCAACCAGACCGTACCCCAAAGGGCAACGCTGTGGAAAAATGTGGTTTCAAAACCCCAAGGATCTTTCTCAGGCACACAGGGTGATTCCCCTCTAGAGGCAGAGGAGGGGCAGAGGTGGAAGACGCCCTGGTGGCAGAGGGTCCGCAACATCAAGGTGACAGGGAAACACTCCTGGTAAACCTTTCCAGCACTCCTGAGAGGAGGCCCGACTGTCCTGCTCTGGAGGCAGTCGGGGGTCGCTTAGCTTTATACCCTCAGGCCTGGCAAAATATAACTACAGACAAGTGGGTAAAAAGCGTGGTTACCAGAGGTTACAACATACCCTTCCTATCCCATCCCATCCCAAAGAAAAGACTCCCAGATGTACCACCCCATCTGCGAGAGCCAGCAGCTATAGAAATTTCAAAGCTGCTAGAAAAAAGAGTCATCCAACCAGTCCCAGCGGACCAGCAAGGATTCGGGACTTACTCAAGGTTCTTTTTAGTTCCAAAGAAAACAGGGGACTGGAGGCCCATTCTAGACCTAAGCTACCTCAATACTTTCGTCAGGAAAGAAAAGTTCCGAATGGTCACGCTTCAATCGATCCTTCCATTCTTACAGAAGGACGAGTGGATGTGCTCAATAGATCTAGAGGATGCATACTACCACATCAAAATGGCCAGGGCATCCAGAGATCATTTGCGCCGGCTGGGAGCCAGTCACTTTCAATTTGAGCCCTGCCCTTTGGTCTGACCTCAGCCCCCAGGGTCTTCACCAAATGCATGGCAGTGGTAGCGTCTCACTTGAGACGCCAGGGATTCCAGGTGTTTCCGTATCTGGACGACTGGCTCCTTTCGCCACCACCGGCCAACTACTGCAGGCCAGAGACTTTGTTCTTCAACTGTGTGTTCACCTAGGGATCTCCGTAAACTTCAGAAAATCCTTACTTCAGCCATCACAAAATATCTTGTTCATAGGAGCAGAATTAAACACATGTCAGTTGATTCTGAGGCTTCCCCCAGAAAGGATATTATCACTTCAGACTCATATACGTCTTCTACTCTTGTCAAGGAAATCTCCTGCAAAACTAGTACTGAAGGTGTTGGGCCTCATGTCAGCCTCCCTTATTGCAATTCCCCTGGGAAGGCTGCACATGAGAGTCCTACAATGGCTACTGTTTGCACAATGGTCGTTTCAACAACTACCTCTAACACACGAGATTCTTATAACAAAGACTTGCAAAACAGATCTAAACTGGTGGCTTCAAACGTGCAACCTTTCCAAGGGGAGGCCGTTTGTGCTACGCCCACAGTTACGGTGACCACGGACGCTTCCCTGATAGGGTGGGGGGGCATCTTTCAGGGACAGACAGTCCAAGGCGAATGGACCAATTTGGAGTACAATCTGCACATCAATGTTCTAGAGTTGAGGGCAGTGTTTCTAGCGTTGCAACACTTTGCTCCCCTTCTTCCTCTAGGGACTATTGCAGTTCAGACGGACAACATGTCTGTAGTCTGGTACATAAACAAGCAAGGGGAACCAAGTCCTATCAACTATGCAGAGAGGCCATGAGAATTTGGCAGTGGGCGGAGTCCACGGGTCGCTTTCTAATAGCAACGCACATCCCGGGGTCATCCAACGTCATAGCAGACAGGCTGAGCAGAGCAATTCTGTTACCGCACGAGTGGTCCCTAAAACAGTCAGTGGCGAAAAGGATTTTTCGCACGTGGGGCCAGCCTTCCTGCGACCTGTTTGCGTCTCCAATGAATGCCAAATGCAGGAGCTACTTTGCCCTATTACCCCCTCCAGGGGAAGTCCCCAGGGACGCACTGGTTTACGATTGGCCCCCGGGACTCCTGTACGCATTTCCTCTGATATCAAAGTTTCTCCAGAAAGCCAGGAACCTACACAGGACGATAATCCTCATTGCTCCATTCTGGCCTTGTCAAATTTGGTTTCCCTTCCTGAAGATACACTGCATTTGGGGACCCTGGATTCTGGACCCAGAGCCAGATCTATTGACTCACTCGTCAGGGGTTCCCCATCCAGGTCCGGTCACTCCATCTAGCAGCTTGGCTGCTCCAATTCTAACTTAGCCAGGTCTGATCTTTTGTCACCAGCAGTCCAGGATATATTGGTGGCTTCATAAAGCTTCCACTACTAAAACATATACTAGCAAATGGAAGCGATTTGTATTCTGGGCGAATACACACCATGTGGATCCCTTTATAGCTCCTTTGAATAAGATATTAGAGTTCTTCCCGGACTTATTTCATCACGGTGCTTCTCCTGCTACTCTAAGAGTTCAATTGGCTGCCATTTCAATTTCCATGTGGAAGAATGTGGAGCTCCTGTTATGGCTCACAGACTTTGTAAAGCCTTTTAAAAGGAGTTTTTCATATTAGACCACGGTCAGATCTCCGACGTCACCTTGGAGTCTAAATTTATTGTTATCTAAATTAATGTTGCCCCTTTGAACCGCCTCTTCTTGCCCATTAAAATTTTTGTCCTGGAAAACTCTCTTTCTGGTAGCCATTACTTCCGCTAGGCGAGTATCTGAACTTCAGGCTCTCTCCATCAAGCACCCTTATTTGATCTTTCACTCTGACAGAGTTTCTCTTCGAACCAATTCATCCTTCCTGCCTGAAGTGTGTTCTATTAACAATATTAATCAGTCCATTGAATTACCCACTTTCTGCAAAGACCACTCCAACAAAATGGAGTATATGTTACACAAATTGGATGTTCACAGACAGCTAAGATTTTATTTGGATAGAACAAAAGATCACAGAAAAACAGATCAACTCTTTGTGGCTTTTGCTGATAGCAGGAAAGGACTTGCAGTTACCAAAAGAACTCTTTCTAAATGGTTAATGGATTGTATAATCTATGTCTACGATTCTTCAAATCAACCCCTTTTACACAAACCCAAAGGACATTCCACAAGGTCAGTGTCTACGTCTTTGGCTCATGCAGCTCGCCTACCACTGACGCTATTTGTGCGGCTGCTACTTGGTCTAAGCCACATACATTTATTTCTCATTATAAAGTAGACAAGGTTTCTAGGGACAGGGCAACCTTTGGTTCCACTGTGCTCAAGAACGCCCTCCGTGAGTTCCTCAGGATCAAGGAGCTAGGGACGCTACCCATGTGTAAGAACAAACGGCGAGATTGAACACTATCACATATAGAAGTTATGTCCTTACCATAACGTTCCATGTGGAGTGTTCATCTCGCCTTTGTTCTTACAGTCCCACCCTCCCACCCTTAGGAAGAACGTTCTTTGATGCCTGGCCAGGAGCATTCTGCTACTGTTACGATATTGTGTACATAGTTGGCATATATATATATATATATATATATGTGTGTCTGTTTAGATATATATATAGTTATCTGTAGATTCTTTCTATACATATGTGTATAAGCATGAATGTGCTATTCTGTAGATTGGTTTGCTTGCAAACTAGATCTGAGGTAAAGGCAGAGGGGGATTGTGGGTATTAGATTGTCTCGAGCTTCTTCTCGATGCAGAGCTTGCAAGAGGCCGGCACGGAGCCGAGGATCGGCTCCGAACCCATGTGTAAGAACAAAGGCGAGATGAACACTCCACATGGAACGTTATGGTAAGGACATAACTTCTATTTATAATCATAACAAATCATAATACATTTTCTATGCCAAAGGAATTTTGTTCTGCTCCCACTGAAAAACCTCTTTAATGTTAAATGACATGCCAGAAACATGCATCTCTTCAGGAGGAAAACCTCATGCATACTTCCCTCAGAATAAGAATTGTTAGACTGAAAAGAAATTCATGATACACTGGACTCTACCTTTTGTAGCCTGAAGAATCAAAAGGCAACGAGAAAGCAGAAAATAAGTTCCTCTGCAAATCCTAGTAAATCAGCTCAGCCACAATCATGAGAAACATGAAACTCGGGAGTTTTCACACTAAACACACTTTGCCTGAAAAATGACCGACTCTTGACAAGCATACCAATACCAGCTTCTACATCCTTATCCTAGCCAAGTGAAGACACTTCACATGCTCCTCCCCAGCACCAATAAAAGTGGCTCTTCCTTGCCTAACAAGGGCATCCCTACAGCCATAATGGTACACCTAGAGGACTGGTGGAAAAAGATGAGCGGTCTGAGGCATAACAAATGACCACAGCAGTCATCCACTAGTACAGCAGCTGGCCTGACACCCAAAGATTCCTTTTTAACTTTCTTCTGATTGTGAGCAGGGGAAGGTATGACCCACAATCAGGTTAACTCCATTAGTTAGCCATGAAAGGTACAATGAAAGCAGGAAATGGAGCCTGAATGAGTCAGTAACTCCTTACATAAATCAAGAGACACTGAAAGTGGGAAGCAAAGCCTGAATGAGTCAGTAAAGTGTAAGGTAGAAAACAAGTGGTTCTGAGGTAAGTAAACCATTGACAGTCCCCAACAAACACAGTATTCTGCTCTGCAGTACTGAAAAATATTTAATCAAAAAGGTCACTTTTTCTCACAAAAAAGTTCAAACAAGCATATACAAGACCTCCCTTTGAAATGTAATGACTGTGCCACAACATTTAATTTCCTAGCCAAGCAGAAATTCTGACAGAAGAAAAAAATGTAAGTTTTCTTCATAAAATCATAAAATACTGGAAGGTTGCCTCAGCAGGGGCTTAATCTGCCCAGCCTTGTGGGCTTGCTAGCCAATCAACTGTTCACAGGGATCGCCAAAGGTGTGCTTTCTTTGGCAACAAAAAAGTTCTGTAGTTTTTTGTGATTCAACTGTCTCTTTGTGGAGCTCTGCTTGAGCTCGTGACAGCTGAAGCACATGGAAGGCACCCAAAAGCTTTGTAAAGCTGGCCAGTTGCAGGGGGAAGGACCCATATAGCTTACTCTACTGCCAACAAAAACTGCAAAGGTGAAAAACAAATGACAATTTTCATAATATACATTAATAGTATGTGGATTTTTGCTTCGTGTACGACTATACGCTGTGTGTGTGTGTGTGTGTGTGTGTGTGTGTGTGTGTGTGTGATTATACATGACACTGAAAGGAGGACGTATGTGAAACCACAGGTTTATTCAGTATTATACAAACCAAAATTTTAGGCCACTTGGCTTTGCAGTTACATTGTAAAAAGTACTTCAGTAAATTTTTCATAAAAGTGTTCAGTTTACACAGCCCAGAATATAGGCTGTCTTGTAACACAAGGACAGTCCAAGGCAGCAGGTCTCTCTCTGGCCCAGTCTTCTGTTATGAAAAACAGGTATTTCCACAAGGTACACTCCACGGATTAGCCATTATAGGGGTCTGTCCCTCCAGGCTTTCAGGTCTTCTTTAGATACAAGACTTCCTTTAGATGACTCTTCAAGTGAAGAACTCAGTTGCTGAATATAGCCTTCTAGGGTATTCCCCTTTTAACCACAGTAATTTGCAATTAAGACCTTGTAATTCAGCTGATTGCTTTGACAACATATCCATATTCCATACCGAAATATACATTCTGAGTACACATTCAAAGGCACGTATACATTCTCCATAACAAACATGTTGCAGTATACATACTGTGATACAAAGCATAGTAATACAGTTGAAAAAGATAAACTGCCCTGAAGGAAATTCCCAAGTTAGAATTATGATGATACAGCCTGCAGGTGAGCATGGAATGTAAACTGCAGTTAAAAAAACACCAAGTCTGAAACACAAGAGGTCTCTACTACTTTGTAATGAAGGTACGATGGGGTATACTTTTTGAGAGGTGTGAGGAAGAGGTCCTCATGACAGTGGTTGTTACAGAAAGTCTGAGTTTAGTGTTAAGGAGAGTCAGAAAGTGCCTAAGGCAAGAGACCTACAGTGGAAAGGTGTCCACTGTGGACAAGTTTGAATTGTAATAGAAGTTTCCAATGACAGTGAGTGCAGAAATGGCTGAAGAAGGTGATCCCACTGCAGAAAAACTGCTAAACATTGACTAACCTGGACAGAGAAATAACACTGAAGTTACCTGGGTTCATGACATATTCTAGTCAGGAAATAACCCTGACCGAGTTACTACTGCACACCGAGTACTGTAAATTCTAAAATTGTTTTATTTTTGTGAGCTGTACAAGTCTAAAGGAAAGGCAATTCTCTGTTTTGTTTAAAATTCTGCAATAAAAGAATAGTACAGTTGTGTACACTTACCATAAATGTAGATGTTCTAGTGTATTCACTGTTGCAGTCACTGGATACCACCTTGGGCATGAAGGAGGATTGGTCCTGAGGGACACCCTGTCCGCATGAAATATGATGAAAGGCTCCACTGCCATAAAGGCCTGTAGTTCAGATACCCTTCTTGCTGAAGTAATTGCTAAAAGGAAGGCTGTTTTCCAAGAAAGAATTTTTAACTCTGCACTTGCAGCTGGCTCAAAAGGAGGAAGAGTGAGTTTTTCCAATACAAAGTTAAGATTTCAGGCTGGAGTTGGGGCTCTCCTGGGTGGTCTTAAGTTTTTGGCCCCTCTGAGGAACTGCTTGAGCAGTGGGTGAGAGAAGAGGGGTGGTTCTGTGTTGTAATGAGCTGAAATGGGTGAGGTGTGAATTTTGATTGAGGAAAAAGAAAGGCCCTTGTGAAACACCTCAGTCAAGTATTTTAGAATCTGAGATACATTGGGTGCTGCTGTACCCATCCCTTGAGTTTGATTACAGGCACAGAATCTTTTCCATTTTTCAGCATAAGATTTTGTAGTACTAGGCCTCCTTACCTCCAAAATGACATCTAACACTTGTTTGCTGAGGGATGGTAATGGAGAGATTAGGAAATTAGCCATGCTGCCAGGGTCAGGGTTTGAAGCTGAGGGTGCAGAATCTGGCTCTCCTGCTATGACAGCAGGGTAGGGGTCTGAGGAAGGTGCCATGGAGCCAGCAGTGACAAACTGCGCAAGAGGGGGTACCAGTGCTGGCATGGTCAGTCTGGTGCAATCAGTATTGTCCTTGGTTTGTCCTGTTTGATCTTTAGTAGTACTTTGGAGAGGAGAGGCAGAGGAGGAAAAGCATAAGCTGGTAGATTTTTTTCCAGCTGAAGGACAGATCACCCACTTTCCAAGCTTGTTTGTGAGGAGTCCTTGTGCACAATTTGTCCAATTGGTAGTTCTGGGGGGAGGCAAACAGATCTATATCTGGGCTCCCCCATTTGTTTATCAACATGTTGAATATCTTTGGTTCCAGTTTCCACTCATGTGGGTCCATGAGATTTCTGATGAGTTCATCTGCCAGTGTATTTAGTTTTCCTGGCAGGAATTGAGCCTGTAGATGCACTTGGTAGCTCAAGGCTGTGTTCCACAGAGTCATGGGTAGTCTGCAGAGGGGGTAAGAATGGGTACCCCCTGCTTGTTTATGTACCACATAAGTGGTGTTGTCCATCCTTACCATTAATTGTCCTGGAAGAATGTGGTCCTTGAAGGCTGTCAGAGCATTCTGTACAGCTAACATTTCTTTTTGATTGATATGCAGGTGCATTTGACTTGGTTTCCATTTGCCCTGAATGCACTTCCCTGCCAGGTGAGCCCCCCATGCATAGTCTGATGCGTCTGTTGTTAGGGTTTGGGTGGCAGGGGGTAGAGTGAATGGTAGTCCCTTGTTTTGGTGGCAGGCCTCTGCCCACCAAAGGAACTCTAACTATAGGCAAGGTATGATAGGGATCATTGCTTCTAGATCCTGAGAATGTTGACACCATAGGCTTTTTAGATACCATTGTAGTTTCCTCATATGCAGTCTTGCATATGGAATTAGTAGACTGCAGGAGGCCATGAACCCCGAGGCTTGCAGTATTTGCCTTGCAGATAGCAGGGTTTTTGTGGACATTAGTTTGAAGTAAGTTATCAAATGAATTTGTTTCTCTGGCGAGAGGAAAGCCATCTGGGAAGTTGCGTTCTAGCTTGCTCCCGGGAATATAATTTGCTGACAGGGTACCAGATGTGATTTCTTTTCATTTATGGTGTACCCCAGACAAGTTAGCACCTTTTGTACAAATGCCAGATGATTCAAAAGTATGTCCTCGCTTTCTACCTGAATTAGACAATCATCCAGGTATGGGTATATTTGAATGTTTCTTTGCCTGCAAAATACAATAACTGGAGCTAGGCACTTTGTGAATACCCTGGGCACAGTAGACAAGCCAAAGGGCTGTGCAGAGAACTGATAGTGCATGTAGCCTGCTTTGAAGCATAGGTATCTTCTGCAAGATTCCCTGATTGGAATGTGCAGCTAGGCGTCTTTTAAATTCAGTGTTGCCAACCAGGCATCTTCGCTAGCATAGGAAGTAACTGGTGAAGAATTAGCATCTTCAATTTCGGAATCACCAAAAAGCTGTTTAATATAGAAAGGTCCAGGATAGGATGCCAAGAGTTGTCTTTTTGGGGTACCAGGAAAAGTCTTGAGTAGAAACCTTGTCCCTTTTCCACTTCTGGTACAGTTTGAATAGCCTTTATGCTTGAGAGAGAGTACTTGCTTTTGAGCCTCTGCCCACTGATTTGGGGGTAGATCTGGCCAACCATTTGGGGTTGGTAATATGTGGAAGTGAAATCTGTATCCTTGGGAAACTGTATTTAAATCCCATTTGTCCTGGGTAATGAGTTCCCAGTTTTTTGCCTGCAGAGCAATCTTTCCCCCTAAAGGAGCTGTCAGTTGAGAAGTGCTTGGAAGTTTTAAGGTTAAGTCATTGAAACAGTTTACTATAGGATGGAGTCTTACTACTCCCTGATTTGGAAGTGGAAACCCCCCACTGTTTAGTCCTGTGCGTATCCTGGGACTGAAGCCTGGGTGTTCTGCTGGTTCTGGGTTTGGACTGAGAAGGCCTGGAAGAGGCAGGAAAAGACCAATTCTTAGAGGGCCAATGCCTACTAAACCTTGGAGGTTGTACATGTAGGAAATCTTTAACAGTTTGCATAGATTTAGCTTTTTCCTCCATATTTTTAAGAACTTCTTCTGCTTTGTTGCCAAACACGCAGTCCTGATTTAAGGGAGCATCCAGCAATTTAGTTTTAACATGATCTTGCAAAGATTGCTCCTTAAGCCAAGCATGCCTTCTAAGTACAGACCCAGTGACAGAAGACCTGCAAGATACCTCTAGTGAATCAAAACCACATTGCAAAGTATGCTTTCCAACCTGTTCAGCAGAATGCATTAAATCCTGTAAATCCTTATTTACAGCACAGTCAGGAATCAACATAATTTTCTGCTGCTGATATTTTAACATATGAAAATGTCAGTCTAAGGCCCTAATGGCCAAAGTTGTAGACGTTTATACTTTCTTACCCCATCTATCCAGCACCCTGGAGTCTCTATGAGAGGGGGTAAGATTTTTGGCAGTAGTAGCCTTGATGCCTTTGGGTCCCTGTGAAATGTTATCAAGATCTGCAGTAGGATTTTTAAAAAGTAACTTGTGAAGAGTCAGGGACCCTGTAATATCTATCAGGTTTTCTGGGAGCAGGAGGTAAAGAGTCAGGGGCCAAACTAGATTCAGAAAAGGCATCATCAACAATGTCTAGTACAGAAGTGAAAAGCTAAAGGTCTGTGCTGAGGCAGGAGTAAGAAATCCCTAAGCCTCTTTTTAGAATCAGAGTAATCCTGGCTTTCCCAGTGAAAGTGCTCCCTAAGAGTATGCAGGGTTTCACCAAAAGAGAAATCCTCTGGGGGGAAGCAAAGGGAATAGAGTCCTCTGCATCAGAATCCTCATAGGTAGATAAGGGTAAATCCTGGTCCTCAGAGGAAACAGACATTTCAGAATCCTGGTCATAAGTATCATAAGCAAATTCAGTCCTAGGTCTCTTGAGGGGGAAGGTTGGCTTCCCCTGATTAAAGTAATAAGGTCTTCAGCCATTCTTATCATCTGTTTTTTAGGCATAGAGGCCTGACCATGTGGTCTGGGCATCAGTTTTCTAGGCACAGTTCGAGTTTTATGCCTCGAAGAAGAAGAAGTTGGTGTCAGTTTAATATGCAAGTCAGTAGGCCTGAATACACCCTAAGAAGCCGATGCCTGCACAGCAGCTCCGGACCCATCCAAGGTAGAGACATCTGCAGGTTCCACAGTTGAAGCATCTTGCGGCATACCGGACTCCGAATGGGTCTCAGTAGAGGCCTGCAAATCTGAAATAGCAGGGATCAGGGGCTGCGAAAGCACCTCACTGAGTACCGGCAAACTGGCGACTGGCTTAGGAGAAGCATCGTCGGCAGCTTTGTACCTAGGCGGCCTGTCTCTGTCTTTATCTTTGCGGTTTTTTTTAAAGTCGGTAGTCAGATGGCTTACCAAAGACATATCTGGATAATTGAACTGAGCACCAAAATATTTAGAAGCGTAAATATACCAACAACGAATAGTTCATTGCTTAAATAAGGCACAAAACAGACAGCGAGGTGCGTCGTGGTCAGGGCCTAGGCAAGGAATACAGTACGAATGAAAATATTTGTGAGGTATTTGCTTTCCGCAAGAAATACAATTATTGACTTTTACTGACATCAGTTTAGAGCAAGAAAAAGTTTCCCCAATGGGGTACTTAGCTTTAGTTGAAGACTTTGGTTCTGAAACTCGAAAAAGTACAGTTTTGTACCTACCATAAATGTAGATGTCCGATAGGAATGCATCTGCAGTCCTTACAAATGGGCTGTCCTGTCGTCAGGCAGCCCTTCGGTCGGCCGGATTCCAAAGTCTGGGTCTAGCTTCGGCTGGTGTCGCACTTCACCCGACGTCATTGCGTCAGTTCTTCGGGTATAAAGGCATCAGCCGACGCCATTTTCCTCAGTGTTTCTTGCCCCAGATGCCAGGTGCCCTCTTGGATGGCTAAATTTGGATAAATGCCAAAGTTTCCAAATAGTAGAGAGCAAACACATAAAATAAGCATGTATGTACATATATACAAACAAATACACCATAATAGATCCCCCCCAAGCTAGCTGAAGGTTGGCAAATATCCTAGGAGTACCTCAGAGGGGAAGGTGGGTGGGTAATCCTGACTGCAGATGCATTCCTATCGGACATCTACATTTATGGTAGGTACAAAACTGTACTATGTCCTTCAAGGATGCATCTGCAGTCCTTACAAATGGGTAGAATACCATAGCTAAACTAGGGGAGTAGGAAAAGAGTAGAGATTATGGTGTAGTTAGGATCCCTTGCAAAACAGCAGTGGCAAAACCTGCTCGGGATCTAGAGTATAGAGGTAAATTGTAATGCTTGGCAAATGTATGCACGGAGGTCCAAGTAGCAGCCTCTATAATGTCCTTGGTAGCCACTCCTCGTAAGAAAGCTGTGGTAGTGGCTGTAGCCCTTGTGGAGTGAGGCCTGATGTTCTCTGGAGTTTTCTTTCCATGGTAGGAGTAACAAAATCTAATGCAATTTCCTATCCATTTGGAGATTGTCTGTTTTGAAATTGGTTTTCCTTCCTTTCCTGTTGCATATGCTACCAGAAGCTGGTCAGTTTTTCTATTGTTTTTTGTCCTGTCCAGGTAGTAGCGTAATTGTCTATGTACATCCAAGGTATGCAAGAGTCTTTCTCCCTGTTCTGTGGGTTGGGGAAGAATGTAGGTAGGTGGATAGCCTGATTTAAAGAGACTCTGGATACCACCTTAGGCATAAATGTAGGATTTGTTCTCATGGACACTCTATCTTGATGGAAGATCAGGAAGGGTTGCACTGCCATTAATGCCTGTAGCTCAGAGACCCTTCTTGCTGAAGTTATTGCCAGCAGGAAAGCAGTCTTCCAGGATAAGTATTGTAATTCTGCTGTTGCTGCTGGTTCGAAAGGGGAAGTGTCAATTTTTCTAGCACAAAGTTCAAGTCCCATGCTGGCAATGGAGGTTTCCTGGGAGGTTTCACATTTTAATTCCTCTCAGAAACTGTCTGAGCAGAGGATGAGAGAAGACAGGAGGATCCAAGCTGTATTCTGCTGAAATAGCTGATGCATGTATCTTGATGGAAGAATAGGACAGGCCTGTATGGAAGAGCTCTGCCAAGTACTCCAGGATGTTGGCTATGTTCACCAGAGTCACATCTTGCCCTTTGCAGTACTCCAAATGAGATATCTTTTCCATTTTGCTGCATAATTCTTTCTTGTTGAAGGTCTACGAGCCTCCAGGATTATGTCTTTAACCCTTTGGGATAAATTTGGGTTAATTGCTGTTATGTAATGTTCCAGGCAGTTAGCTGCAGAGTCTTCAGGTTTGGATGCAGGATGCTGTAGTTGTTCTGTGTTAACAGCAATGGGATCAGGGGGAGTGTCCATATTTGTTCCCGAGACATGCTCCTCAGCAATGGATACCAATGTTGTCTTGGCCAGTCTGGAGCTATCAGAATGATCCTCGGACGTTCCTCTTTGATCTTCAGAAGCACTTTGTGCATCAAAGGAAGTGGTGGGAATGCGTATGCTGTCAGGTTTTTCCAACTGAAAGATAGGGAGTCCACCTTCCAAGCAAGTGGGTGGTACGTCCTTGTGCAGAATTTCTTTAGCTGGTGATTGAGTGGGGATGCAAACAAGTCTATTTGTGGTAGTCCCCATTCTCTTGTGATGGCTTTGAAGATGTCCGGATGCAGCATCCATTCGTGTGCATCTGTGGTAGTCCTGCTTAGTATGTCTGCTAGAATGTTTTCCTTCCCCGGTACAAAAATTGCTTGTAACTGAATGTTGTAGCTCAGAGCCACATCCCATAGGTCCAGTGCCAGCCGGCATAGAGGATATGAATGTGTGCCTCCCTGTTTGTTGATGTACCACATAACTGTGGTGTTGTCTGTCCTTATCATCAACTGACCTTCTTGGAGAAAGGGTCTGAATGACTGGATTGCCAATTTTACTGCCATCATTTCCTTTAGATTTATGTGCAGGTGCAGCTGGTCTTGAGTCCATAGGCCTTGAATGCACTTGCCCAGCATGTGTGCCCCCCAACCGAGGTCTGAGGCATCTGTCGTGATGGTTTGCCTTGGTTGACTGTTGCAGAAGGGCAATCCTGTGTTTGATTGACAGGCCTGAGCCCACCATAGGAACTCTTGCTTCAGGCATGGGATTATTGGAATTTTGGTTTCTAGGCTGTGCTTGTGTTGGGACCACAAATTCTTTAGGTACCACTGTAGCTTTCTCATATGCAGTCTGGCATAAGGGACCAGTATTATGCAGGATGCCATGAAGTCTAGAGCTTGTAGCACTTTTCTTGCAGTTAGATGGTTCTGCTTTGTTAATGCCAAGAAATAAAGAGGTAGTTGCTCTTTCTTTTCTGCAGTTAGGAATGCCATTTGTTTTGATGTGTCCAGTTCTGCACCCAGAAAGGTTATTCTTTGGGATGGAATCAGCCTTGACTTTTTTATATTGACTGTATATCCCAGGGCTTGCAGCAGGTAAATGACTTCTGTTAGCTTGCTTTTGTTGTCCGCTTGTATCAGGCAGTCGTCCAGGTAGGGATAAATTTGAATCCCCTGAAGTCTGCAATGAGCGATTACTGATGCCAGGCATTTCGTGAACACTCTGGGCACAGTAGATAAGCCAAAGGGCAATGCTGAGAATTGATAATGCTCTGATCCTGCAAGAAATCTGAGGTATCTTCTGCAAATTGGTCGTATGGGGACGTGCAGGTATGCCTCCTTGAGATCTAGAGTTACCAGCCAAGACTCCTTGCCCAGCATGGGAAGAAGCTGCTGTAGGGTCAGCATTTTGAATTTTGGAACAATGAGGAATGTGTTTAAAGCGGACAGGTCTAGAATAGGCCTCCATTTGTTTTCTTTTCTTGGTACCAGGAAGAGTCTGGAGTAAAATCCCTTTCCTTGCTCCATAGATGGTACCTTTTCCACAGCTCTCATTTTTAATAATTGAGATATTTGCTTTAGAGCTTCTGTCCTTTGAGTAGGTGGTAGGTTTGGCATTCCTCTCTTTCCTGGTAGAGTATGGAAGTGGAACCTGTAGCCTTGGTCTATAGTTTGCAAAATCCATTTTTCTCTTGTGATGCAATGCCAGTTCTTTGAAAATAAGGTTAGCTTTCCGCCTAAGGGTGCTTCTAGTTGTTCCCTGGTAGGCGGTGCCACACCAAGTCACTGTGATTGAGTTGTTGTAGTGGTGGTGGCTGCATCCGTGCCTCGCTGGTTGTTACCTTGCCACTGGCGTCCCCTGTAGGCACCCCTGGATTGATTTCTGCCTCTAGAGCGCCTATTCCTGCCTCTTTGTGTCTTAGAGGAGTCCGGAAAGGACCAGTTCTTGGAGGGCCAGTTCCTGCTAAACCTTGGAGGTTGAACCTGTAAGAAATCTTTCACTGTTTGTACAGATTTTGCCTTCTCTTCCATCTTTTTTAGTACCTGCTGTGCAGGGGAACCAAATAAATTGACCTTGTCCATGGGTGCATCCAAAAGCTTTGATTTGACATGGTCTGGTAATGCCTGTTCTTTTAACCATGCATGCCTCCTGATAACTGTGCCAGTCATGGCTGATCTAAAGGAAGCCTCCAGTGCATCATAGCCACATTTTAAAGAATGGTTACTAACCTGCTGTATGTTATGTACCATTTCTTGAACATACTTTTATCTAAAGATTCTTCAGAGGACAGCTTTTAGTTAACTGGTCAAGCATAAACTCTTGATATTGAATCATATGAAATTGGCAGTACAAAGCCCTAGCTGACAAAGTAGCAGAGGTGTAAACTGTTTTACCCCATCTCTAAGGACCTGGAATCCCTTTCAGAGGGGAGGGTTTTTAGTAGAAGTAGCTGCTACAGCTTTAGGGCCCTGGGAGATAGTCTCTGGATCTGCAAAAGGAGCCTTGTATAAATGGTGATGAGTGTCCGGGACCCTGTAGAACCTATCGGGCTTAGCAGGAGCCGGAGGTAATGAATCAGGAGCAGTGCAAGCATCATTAAATGCATCATCTATAACAGAAAGAACTGGAGGTATAGCTAAAGGCCTATGTTGTGGTAAATGTAGAAAGGTCCTAAGCCTTTTTCTGGAGTCTGAGAAATCTTGGCCCTGCCACTGAAATTGTTCCCTCATAGCATGCAAGGTTTCCCCAAAGGAAAATTCCTCAGGCGGAGAGGCTGAAGGGATGGACTCTTCAGCATCAGAGTCTTCGTAAGGAGAATAAGGAGCCTCAGGAGGGTCTGTATGTTCTGCGTCATCAGAAGAATCATCTGTGGATACTGGCTCAGGGGGCTCTGCTCTAGGCCTCTTTTCTGGAGGAGGGAGAGAGGCCCTGTCTGGATGAGGCTGGGATCCACGAATTAAAGAGATGAGATCCTCAGCCAAAGAAAGCATGTGGGAGCTGGTGCTGGGCCTGTGAGAGGGGGGTTTGGCAGGCACCGTTTTTGATGCTTTGGCTGCTTTAGCCCTGGCAAAGGCCTTAATAGACATTGCTGCAGGGGGCCTAGCAGCTCCACGTGCAGGGGTTGAAATATCCAGGGGAATGGTGTCTGATAATTCCTGTGAAACCGCAACAGAAGGAAGGGTTTCAGAAGCCGATTCTACCAGGTTAGAAGAGGCCTCGGTAGAAGGCATGGTTACGGCTGAAGAAAGAACCGCTTGCTCGGTTTCGGCCGAAACCGAGACACTCGTGGTTTGCTTAACCGCGGTTTCGGCCGAAACCACGGACCGCGAGTGTCGGTCCTTTTCTTTGCATTTTTTGGTAATTTGCGTAGTCGGAGGATCCGATGGCATAATATAGGCAAAATCGGAGCCGAAAATCTGTTCAGCAAACTCCGACCGACGTCTAAGCGTCCGTCGGTTAAAAGAAGCACAGGCTAGACAAGCTGCTACGTCATGGTCTGGGCCTAAACAATGTATGCAGTAGGAGTGGAAATCTTTATGAGGTATTTGTTTCCCACAAGATAAACAGTTATTCACTTTCTCTGACATCGGCTGAGGCAAGAAAGAGTCCCCAACGGGGTACTTAGCTTTTTAGAAGTCTTCGAAGTAATATTCGGTAGTAGTAATCTCTGGATCTGACCGACCGGCACTTGCGAACAGCTTCTGCTTCGGGCGCCACGCGGCAAGAAAGACTGAGGAAAATGATGTCGGCTGATGCCTTTATACCCGAAGAACTGCCGCAATGACGTCGGGTGAAGTGCGACACCAGCCGAAGCCAGACCCAGACTTTGGAATCCGGCCGACCGAAGGGCTGCCTGACGACAGGACAACCCATTTGTAAGGACTGCAGATGCATCCTTGAAGGACATCATACATTTCAGGAGTCGGCTGACCGGCACTTGCAAACTGCTTCTGCTTTAGGCACCACACGGAAAGAAAGACTGATGTAATGGCGTCGGGTGCATGCATTATACCCCTGACTACCTGACATCACGGAAGATGAGATAGCAACCGATGCAGGACCCAAGACTTTGATAATCAGGCCGACTGAGGGCTACTGCAAGCAGATAACCCCAAATGTGATGAATGCAACAGTGAAACACAAAGAACATCTGCTTTAAATTAAGTGACTGGTCAATGCTTGAAGCAAGACATAAAGGTTGAAGAATTTGGTTAAAATTGATGCAGAGGATGAGCTAATGGCCCCCAACATATCACACTATGAATACTCATATACACTATCTCTCTCTCTCTATAAATATATATATATATATATATATATATATATATATATATATATATATATAAATGTGTATCTGGGTCTATATAATATGATATGACAGACTTACCATAAAGTCCACTTTCATTATATCAAGACCAGAACATACAGAAATGTATACCATCAACAAATGACCAGCTTGAAGCATAATACTGAAAAAGAGTTATGTGAACGTGAGAGAGCAGTGCACATACAGCATGCAACTAAACAAATCCTCCCCTGTGAACATAAGCATTATGTAGTGATTACCAATCCTGTGACACGAAAGAAACAGTTTAATGTTAGTAAGAGAGAAAAATGACTCAGCAGTATCCCAACTCATAGAAGGTGTGCAATGTAAACCACAACCTGCAGAAGTGAAATCATGCACTGAAACAAATCAAAAGGGAATTTAAATGTAATATGTGGTACATTAAGAGGCAGACAAACATCTACATTTTTAAAACCACAGCTATAGCCTTCAAGTAGTCATCTGTGGACTAATCAGCAATGAATTGGTTAGTCCTTTCCTGGAAATCTCTCTTTTTTTGAGGGAGACACCTGGCACACATACATAGATGCAGTTCTCCCACTCTATTTTCTTCTCTCACAAGAGCTGTCATTACAGACGTCAGATCTGAGATACACCTACCCAACAGGCAGAAGATTCTCCTGTGCCACGTCTCTACAGAGTTCTGAGTACAGGACAGCATCAGATTGATTCAGCATGGCAATATTCCAAAGTTGATGGAAAATAATGATGAAAACAGAGTACCTGATTACAGTACATATTGCAAATCCCCTTTGTTTTCTGAGGATATATCATTCCTCAAAATATCTTGGAAAACTTGTAAGTAAAGTATCAAAAGCACCCATTACATCTGGTTCATTCAAGAATGCCAATGAAATCACATTTTTCATTGACAATTGAAAAGTAACACAATGCCAGTCAGAGATTTTGAACTTTTCACCAGAAATGTCGCCTGAAATGGAATAGACAACCTTTAGGCACAGCCCCATTAATGTTCAACTTAATGCTCTTCATAGCAGCTGTCTCAAAGTTGCAAAGCATGTACTATACCCTAGATGCTAGGTTTACACTAATTAACAACTTGAGCATGCATTGTCATAGGTAACTGTATGCCTTTAAGGACTTTTTGCTCATCAAACAACAAATTAATGGCATAGTTTTAGTAGTGCCATGATAGTGCAAGAATCCATGTACAGTATATAGCTGGCGGCATACGTCCTTTCACAAGAAATGCTCCATCCATAAGCAATACAGTAGCTGTACTCATATAACTAGTATTCTCTAAAGTAGACAGCATTAGAATGTGGTTACTAATTGTAGCCTCAGACACTTCTTTGCAAAGGAAAGATCCTTCCTTCAGTGGGATGTTCTCTACATCTGTGCCATTCAGAAATTTATCCTGCACTACACTGGTGATAAACTTTGATTTCCATCCTCTGGTTACTTGCTGTAACATAGTCTTCCAACTTGGCAATGCTATGCTACTTTCTGTTGATATACTTGCTAGCACATCAACTGCTAACAAACAGGGCTTACCTCCATGCAAAGCAGCATCCGTTTTAAATCTTGACTTGTTACATACCTTTGTACATCATTAGGATCACTGCAATGATGGTGGGCAGTGAATTTTTTTTAACTCTCTCAGTTAGCCATTGTCTTCATGACAGCATGTCCCACACATCGCTCAGCTAACTTAAGCCTGCATGACCATTACTTCCTCGATTTTTTTCTCTCCAGATGAAAAACATTAACAGTCAATGAATAATATTTCTTTTCCCTTTTGTGATAGGTATGTTCTGTACATTCACCTATGATGCTGGGCACAGAAATCCTTATGTCTGCCATTGTTTGGTGTTCTGCCTGACATACAGGTGGATGTGATGCGTTTCATGTTTATATATGCTTGTTTGATATTATGAAGCCATAAACAATGTCATTTGTCAATGTTATGCATTCTCAAAATTTTGATCTCAATTTAAAGTCAAATTTATGGTAAGTCGATCATATCATATATACCCATATTATATATTTATATTTTTTCATAATGTCAGTTGTATAATGTAATGTGTTTATAGTGGGGATAGTTGTTCTCCATATCAGTCATTCAAGAACTCAGAAGGGTAGAAAGAACTGCTCCAGACTAAATGCATAAATAAGAATGTTATTATAAAATGTAGTTGGCACTCTTGCCTGTTAAAATATCCAAGAATCATTTTAATTAAATATTTTTCTCAGTATATGTTAAACAATTTATCAATGGCTTTTAGCTAAAGATGATCAGCAGCTTTTTGTTAACAAATATCTTCAAGTATCATGTAGGGCTACATTGATCTGCACCTATATTTATTTGGAGCTGCACATATATATATATATATATATATATATATATATATATATATATATATATATATATATATACTTAATTCTCAGTCTCAAAGTATTACCGTCTCATCAGTCCTCAACTCTGAATTAATATACTGCTTTACATGTGATCACTCGGATATCATTGTAAGTTGAAATAAACTAGAACTGTCTCAAGTATCACTTCTCATCACTGACAATTACAGCAGTATTATAGAATAATGAAATGTCAGCTATACCACTTAGATATGAGTATATACGACATTCCCATACTTAACCATTTCCAGGTCAGCTTGTCAGTCCTAAATGAAGAACCACCAATTCAAAGGAATCAGCAGCCACATAATATTTCAGTACTTATCACACAATATTCCTCTCAAGGGCTTTCTCCCCATAGCACAGCCTTCCAAATGAAAAGGCACTGAGGTCAATGGTTTTGAAACAGGTGTCCAAGATGAGTTCAGCCACTGCCCTTCCAGTGGCAGGAGAATGCTGAAGTCCATGTCCACTGAAGCCAGTAGCAAAGTACATATTGTTAACAAGTGGATGTGGGCCAATGATAGCATTCTGATCAAATGTGTTGTAATCATAGTAACCAGCCCAGGCACTCTTAACCTAGTGGAAAGAAAAAGTACAGCAGTTAAATGAATAACCCCTCTCAAAGAAAAGCACAGTCAACAGCAAAATAAGATCACAGAGGTTCAGCATGCAGATCCCTTCACTACTTACTGTAAACTACAGGTGTTTAATCACAGTGGTCACATCACGTTCTATAAACATGTATAATCTGACAATGCCAATTATTCTAAAGTAAAGTGAGCTTGGTGTTTCTGCTGTATTTAGGGGGAGGTGAATGCCACCATTTGAGAGACAGAGAATGTAAAATATGTCAAAGCCAGAAATACATTTTGATTAAATATGTTTCAGTCTGCATACATATCAACTCTGTGAAGGCAGTTTATTTTTCTTCACTTTTTCCACTCTTACCAGAATTCTACTATGACCACCTGAAGGGCACTTGAACCCTAGCTCCCATCATTACAGGGAGTCTACTTCATCCATTTGCCACTCACTTCTTGAAAAATGTTTTCATATGTTACTCTGATGATTTTTTTTTTGCCTCAGCATTCCCTCCATCACTTCATTAACAAGTTTACTTTTGTGTCATATGCCTGCCTTTCAGTCTTGGCAATAAATAGGCCTGGACTTCTGTCATAATCATTATTCATACTCCATACTTCATCTAGCCTTAAAGACCTCTGCTTTAATGTTTTAAGGATTTATCACGAGTGTATGAAATATATGCTTTTCAGAGTACTTTTCTTCATAATATGCTGGAAGCACCAATGTCACAAAATCATCAATGAAAATATCTAACAGATCTTGCACACTGCTTGGCTATCCCTAGACCAATATTTCATACTACTGTTCTGCTTCACAATAAGGCACACTGTACTATATTATGAAATGCATAAAAAAGAAAGGTACAGTAAGTGTCACCTTAACCGGCCAACAAAGCAAAGCAAAATTACAATGCTTTCAATACTATTACATCTATTCAGCAGGCATGCTGGATGACAAAAGGACATAATTATTTCAGAACAGCTGCACTCTAACTTTGCTTAGATGGACAATAAGGGTGCCACTAAAACTCCCAACCTTTTTTATCAGTGGTTAGCAAAGTACACTCCATTACACTTCTGCATGTCAATGTTTCTACTATGTTTAAGCTTCTACCACTAAAAAGTCACCCCAAACTGTGTGTGTAACATATGATAATGTTGTTGAAAGTACTGGCTACTTACTACATATCTCCACTGCACAAGCTGAGTACTTCCAACAGCACATAAAGAAGATTGGCCTGAACAATGATTAGTTTGTTTCACAGGCAGACAGTATCCACAGAACTACAGACCTGAAATCCTGATACCCACTGAGGGGAAAGTTATTGGACTCACTAAACCTATGGTTCTCAGAAGCTATTGTGACAGCAGACATAAAGGTACTACAACTCAACAATTGTAATTGAATACAATATTATGATTATAAACAATGTGACTGAAATAGCCCAGTTTATGCCACAGTCACCTAAGGAACATGGATTATCATACTTAATAGGATTGGTGGACTAAACATACAGCAGAATCTAGCAGTCACCACTTTATAAAATTATCAACCTCAGATTCCAATCTTCCACTTGGCATAGAGATACCATTAATGATGTATACAGGATCAGTACATTCTTTACATTCTTGTGACAATCCCAAATCACCCTCTTTACTCCCGGCTGTCTTTCAAGCAACAGCTACTTTTGGTGAAGAGCCCTTTTCTACTTTTGTTTCCAGCGTCTACAGCACAATTCCGGTAACAGTCATAAAAGCTCTAAATATTGAATCCTTTAATGATAGGTTAAGTACAAACCAGACTGAAATGGATATACGTATATAAATGATTCAAAACAATAACTGATGCTTTATAATTACAATTTATTTCACTGCATTTAAACTGAATATATCACTCTAAATGTACATTACCCATAGTTACATAGTTTTCCCTTCCACTTCCAATTGCCTACTATGTGATTCTGAGCACATCACTGAGACTCTCAGAAGCATGCGTGTGTAGGAGCAAGCTCATGTCGGGATCAGGCAGAAAATAGCCATCAGTCTAGAATGGTAGTGTATATGGCTCAGTGCCAACACTGTCCAATATACTACATAGGAACAATGAACAGGAGACTAAGAGAACGGGTCTACGAGCATCTCTATAGTATCTCGAGGAAGAAACAGGAAAACACTTTAGCAAGCCATACCATGGAATATGATAATCACAAATTCAAATTTAGAGCACTAGACCAAGTGGTCCAAAGTGATAGAGGGGAACCAACCTCCCTTATGCTTGAGAGTCTCAAACTCTTATGGCAACTTTGGACAAATGCCTGCCATTTTCCAGGCCTTAATGAGATGTGCTCAATTTTATATATACTTAAACTGAAGAGTCTTTTAAGGTGATTAAACAAAATGAATTACAGTTTGTCACTACTTTTAAACCTTCATTTTGGTAACTTTTTTATATATTGGGTTAGAAATCTGTTTGTAACATTGGTCTGAACAAAAGAATTAACAGTCATGAATGAGTTCATCTTAAAAAAGGGTGGAGTAGAAAGGCTTTGAATGGTGCACAGTTTCAAAGAGTAGTGTATTTTAGATGATTGTTTAGTACTGTGATTTTATCTGATGAAGTTCCACCACTGAGTGAGATGAAAAGCACTTCATTAAACAGTTGGGTGTGTATTTTGGCTCCATAGGAGTTTTTAGAGTGTTCTCGGTCAACAACTACTTCTGAGTTTGTTCTGGATGGTACTGAATACTCAGCTATGATGTGGTGCCCCCATTACTATTTACAGGGTGGGGTTACAGACCACTTAGAAATGCACTGGGTGCTTGAGCATGGGAATACTTTTGGGGGGGGCAGAAGCTTGGAGGCAGGTTGACAGGGGTAAAGGCAACAGGGATTAAGGTACATCAATGATCTCTGCAGGCAGCAGTACTACCTCCCCCACTGGTAACATGAGATCCTGCCCTCCAGGTTCCCTGAATCTCTAGTCTGGCTGGCCCATTAAAGAGGTAGAGCCAGAACAGGCTGGATGTCCCTCAAATGACCTTAGCACAAGCAATCATTATGGCTGCCTCGATGACAGCCCCTCTGGATTGTTCCTGTCTCTGTGCTGGGGATACCCACTACATGAGAATGAATGGGCTTGAATTCTGCTAGGGAAGACTTGATGGTCAGGTGCCACGAGGTAAAAAGCACTTGGGGAAGAAAAGCATACTTCAGAGAGGAAAATACAGATTATACATCAATGTCTTAGAAGTTAAAAAGATGTTATATACTCACCATAACGTTCCATGTTTGTTGTCCATCTCACCTTCTTTCTTGCCGGTTAGATTGGAACCCAGAATCGGTTCAGACTCGGCCTATACTAAAGCTTGAGAGCTTTCACTAGCTCAAGACAATACCCTGCCCCATCATGCCTAGGGAGAATACCCAGATCTTGTTTGCAAATACTGAACAGAATAACAGTTATATACACATAATACACACTTAATATGTGCCCATTAGGACTAGGAAGGAAATCAGAGAACATAAGTTCCAAATCCGGTAGAGACCTCTCGATCCTCCAGGAACGAAGGTTGGGGGAAGGAGGGTGGGATGCAAGAATGAAGGTGAGATGGATAACAAACATGGAATGTTATGGTGAGTACATAACTTCTTTATGTTATGTTGTCATATCTTGACTTCATTCTTGCTGGTTGGGACAGCATCACAAGCACTTCTTTCTTGGGTGACTCAAGGCAGCAAGCTCTTCAGAACTGTGAATCCAAATGAAGCCGTGTTCCAGGAGGCTAAATCCACTTTGTAATGAGTGATAAAGGTATGAGGTTTTACTCACGTCGCTGCAGCACAAATTGCATCCATAGGTAGTCTAGTCTGAAAAGCAAATGAGGTCACCATGGCTCTTGTTGAATGACCTTTTATTTTTCCAGGCAGTTGTCTCTTTTGGGAAAGTATATGAATAGGTAATGGCATCAATAAGCCACTTTGAGACAGTGACTTTTGATATTGGGGCACCCTTCTTTTTATCTAAAAAGGAGACGAACAGTTGATCAGATTTCCTGAATTCTTTGGTCCTGTCCAGGCAGAAATGTAATTGTCTGTGTAGATTTAATTGGTGTAATTTATACTTGCCTTGTTGCCATAGTTTGGGAAGAAAACAGGTAGATCAATAGATTGATTCAAGTTTGTTTTGGAGCAAACTTTGGGTAAGAATGATGGATTAGTTCTCAGGGAAACTCTGTCTCCATGGAAAACCAAGTATGGGGGGGGCCTATAGACAATGCTTGGAGTTCTGACATCTGCCTAGCAGATGTGACGGCCAACAAAAAGACTGCTTTCTATGTCAGAAACTTCAGATGACAAGATAAAGCCAGTTCATATGGTAGCATGATTAGAGTAGACAATACCAAATTAAGGTCCCAAGGGGCTGGTGGTTCTTTTACTGGTGGCCTAAGCAAAAGGGTACCTCTCAAAAAGGCTTTGCACAGTCTATGAGACATAATTGTGAATCCCATTTCTTCAATGTGTTAGTCTGATATACCAGCCAATTGAACTTGTATGGTAGCCGCTGCTGCACCTTCATTGAAGACTTTAGCCAAAAAGTCTAAAACAGAGGTTACGGGGGCCGTGAAAGGATCAATGTGATTGTTTAGAGCCCAACAGGAAACACTTTTCCATTTGCTAGCGTAAAGCTTTCTAGTTGCTGTCTTATGGGACGAGTTCAGAATATGGCTCACAGTGGAGGATATGCCAGGAAGCCTGGCTAGGTGTGGAAGTAGAGCAGCCAAGTGGTCAGTTTCAGGGTTTTGAGCGAGGGATGCATAGTCCCTGATGGATGAGTTAGGAGGTCTGGTACTGGGTCCAGAATCTATGGATCCTCTTGTAGATGGGGCCATAGGAAGGGGAACCAAATATGTTGAGGCCAGTATGGTGCAGTGAGTATTAACCTGCTTCTCAATGTGTTGGCTTTCTGAAGGACTTTGGGGATCAAGAGAAAAGGAGGGAGTGCATAAAGGAGACCCAGGGGGGCAATTGTGTACAAGTACATCCCTTGGTGACTCCCCTAGAGGGGGTATCAGGGTAAAGCAGCTGCTGCATTTGGCATTCATGAATGTGGCAAAAAGGTCACAGCAAGGCTGGTCCCACTGGCAAAAAATCTGTTCCACCATTTCCTGTTTCAGGGACCACTTGTGAGGCATTAGAATAGCTTTGCTGAGTTTGTCTGCAATCACGTTGGATCACCCCAGGATATGCATTGCTACTAGAAAGTGTTGGGAAGAGACTGCCCACTGCCATACTGTTTGAGCCTCTCAACACAGAGGGTAAGATCTGGTTCCACCTTGCTTGTTTATATACCACACGACTGACATATTGTCTGTCTGGATTGCAATCATTCTTAGTGGAGGGGAGTTGTGAAATGCCTGCAACGCCAACAGCACTACTCTCATCTCTAGGACATTGATATGCAAGTGGTTCTCGTATTACTGCCAAACGTCTTGGACCACCTTCCCCAGATAATGCCCCCCCACCCTATCTGGGAAGGGTCCGTGGTCACTGTAGCTATTGGTTGAGGGGGGAATGAACTGTCTGCCCAGAACCACCTGAGAAGAATGAAGTCACCAGTGGAGGACTCTCTTGCAGGACTCCATTATGATAATCTTGTTGGTGAAAAGTAACCACAGGAGAACTGTGTAAGGGTGCGAGCAGTACCAAGATTATCGCTGCCGCCATTAAACTGAAGATCTTTAGAACAACCCTTGCCTGTACTTTCTTCATTGTCAGAACGTTCTGTATCTGTTGGCGTAGGGCTTGTATCCTGTCTGGAGGAAGTTTGGCTACCATTTCTCTTGTGTTTAAGTCTGCTCCTATAAATACAATATGTTGTGATGGCAACAAGGAAGGCTTTTTGAAATTTATTGTAATGCCTAGTTGACAGGAAAGGTGCCTGGTGGTGTCTCTCACTCTGCTGAGGAGATGCTCAGTGGTGGCGGTTAGAAGCCAGTCATCCAAGTACGGAAACACCTGGAATCCTAGATGCCTCAAGTGAGCTGTGATTACTGTCATGCATTTGGTGAACACTCTAGGGGCTGTAGTGAGACCAAAGGACAGAGCCTGGAAATGGAAATGACTGGCTCCCAGCTGAAAGCGTGACTCCAGGATCACCTGTCCATCTTTATATGGTAGTACGCATCCTGGAGATCTATCGAGCACATCCAATTGTCTTTCCCCCAGAAAGGGGAGCATAGATTGCAGTGTAACGATCTGGAACTTTGATTTTTTTTCACACACTTGTTATGTCTGCTGAGATCCAAAATGGGCCTCCAGTCCCCTGTCTTTTTCTGAACTAAAAAGAACCTTGAGTAAATTCCAGATCCAATTTGGTCTGCGGGGACATCTTGGATGACTCTTTTTTCTAGCAACCTTTGAACTTCTAGGGTGGCCTGGTCCCTCTGATTGGGTGGAACATCCGGGACTGAACTTTTTTTTGAAGGCAAAGAGGAAAAGGGTATACAGTAGCCTCTGGATATGATTGTTTGTACCCATTTGTCATTTATGTTTAACCAGGCATTTGGGTACAGAGACAAGCAACCCCAGACTGCCTCCAGAGGTGGACAGGTGGACCACCTTTTAGGAGTGCTGGAAGGGCCTACCAATAAATGTATCCCCGTCGCCCTGATTTTGCAGACCCCCTCTGCTGTGAGGTCGGTGCCTTCCATTGCTGTTTCCCCCTCTGCCCCTAGGGGAAGAATCACCACATGCATCTAGAAAGGCTCTTTGGGACTTATGGAACCACATTTCCCCCCTTCTGACCTTTGGGGTAAGGCCTGCTAGGGAGGGAGAAACAGACTCCCACAGCAGAAAGAGTCTTTCCTTCTTGCTAGCACCTGGTCAAAGTCTCTTTCACTTTAGGCCTGAACAAGGACAAGCCATCAAACGAGGCATTGATAAAGGAAGACTTGAATGGCTCTGCAAACCCGCATAAGCGCATCCAGGAATGTCTCCTTAGGGAGATTCCTGAACCCGCTGCCCTACTCACTCTATCAGCCGCATAAGAGATAAGCCACATGGAGGAGTTTACCACCAAAGTTAAGGTA
Source organism: Protopterus annectens (assembly GCF_019279795.1). Classification (NCBI taxonomy): domain Eukaryota; kingdom Metazoa; phylum Chordata; order Ceratodontiformes; family Protopteridae; genus Protopterus; species Protopterus annectens. Next base: position 1,301,091,361 of record NC_056741.1, read on the forward strand.
GTAAGCTGAGAGTTCACCTTGTCTAAAACCTCTGCAGCTGCAGAACCTTCGAGGGCATCTCCCAACTCCTTCAGGAGATCCCTCTGAAGTCTGGTAAAATGGGTCAAATAGTTCAGCGATCTGAGGGTAAAGGCCGTTGATAAGAACATACACTTTCCGTATCTGTCCATCATATGAGATTCCTTATTCGGCGGATGGACAGATGAGGAAGTCTCAGACAATTCCTTTTTGGTGGCCGCAGCCGCCGCCACCAACATAGCATCTACCGGGACACCTTTTGTGAGGAATTCCTTGTCAGAGGGCACTGTTATAAACTTATTTGGCCTCCTCGGAACAGGTTCCACAGACTCTGGAGAGCCCCACACCTTCCGACTGACTACATTCATGAGCTGGTCGAAAGGCGGAGCCACCCAAGAGGGTAGAAGGGCAAGACACAAAAAGCCTCCAGGTACATGGACTCATCCTCAGAAGGGTTAATGGACATCCAGCCACCTCTCTGCTTAAGGATCTCAAGGATGTCCACAAAGGAGACATTCTCAGAGGGTGACGGTGCAATGGTCACACTTCTTGAAGCCTCAAGGCTTTGCTTCTTTAGAATATTTTGACATAACTTTTATTAGTACTAATACCAACAATCAAAACACAGCAACCTATTTTTTTTTGTTTTGTTTTAACAGAACACAACTAACAACAGAGAGACCAGAGGAGAAGTCTCTAACTCAAACGACAGTCTCCTCTAGCCAGAGAAGTCTCTAACTTAAACGGCAACTCCTCTAAGAAAGGCGACAGGGAAGGAAGAAAGCCCTCTAATTTAAATGGGCGTAAATGGAGTCCTCTAACAAACAAACTCTTTATGCTATAGAAAGTCACAAATATCGGACTAACAAACTAATAGTTATACAAAACAACCAACACACTAAGAATTTAGACCAAAAAATAGCACAAAAGAGAAAAAAAGATTCCACTTAGCCTGGAGTCTAATAGGAAGCACCCGATCTAGTTTAGTGGCAGACGAGATCTGGATATTCTCCCTGGGTATGATGGGATAGGGTATTGCCTCAAGCCAGTGGAAGCTCTTGAACTTTAGTACAGGCTGAGTCGTAACCGATTCTCGGTTCCAACCCAACCAGCAAGAATGAAGGCGAGATAGGGCAACATAACATCTTTGGTTTCTTTCCTTGACACTATGAGCAAAGTACACATCTATCCTGATTTCAGAGCAAAAGGTAGAACACCAATGGTATTACAGAACAGTGAACTAGGCATAAGGCAGCAGAAAGTAGGTCACCAAAAAAATTACAACAGTTTACAGTGGCTGTGAGTGAGTTTTCACAAAGCTGGTTTCACAGGTCTGGTTCAGCTTCTCATTAATTCATCCAGTAATAATGCTAAGATGGCAATCAAAGAATGTCTGTGTGTCTCTCTAAATGGATAAAATCAGCATAAAAGAATGTACTGTAATGAGGAAGCAAACACAGAGCACTCTAAAACACCTAGGATGGGAGTATACACCAACTTACAAAGAACAGTGATCAAGGGGAAATAAAAAGCATAAATGCCCAACAAGACTACTCCTTCTCCATTACAGGGAAGGAAGTATTGAATATTCATACAGGCACTCTCCTGTTCATGTGGATAGGAATAAGGATGGACAGGAACACCTGAATGGCCAGTTAGCTGCACTTCTACTAGTGATCTATATCTGCAATGGGAGGGGTGAGTACAGGAGTGGGGGAATGATTGAAAGATCAGCTAACTACTCCTCCCTGGGAAGAGAATAAAAAGCCTCTATTTTTAACCAGTTGCTCTTTCTCTGAAACTTTGGAGGGAACAGAAGACAAGAACACTGTATCCACTCTTATTTCCCCTAGGGAAAATGTTAGAAAAGGAAGGCCTACAGTCTCTACCAGACATATTTCTCTTCTGTCGTGGATTCGGGAAACATGGTTTGAATGTTAAGTCATTGGCTTGGTAAGAAGATGACATGTCACAAATCCAAATTCTGGCTAACTGACATCAACTATTTGATAGAGAAGAAATCAGCATAAGTAAGCACTGAGGTGTTGGTCAGTTCAGCTACTACTCTCAAACAAGAAAACAGTGAAACCTCCCTAGTCAACTGAATGAGTCTACAGTCAGATAAGATGGGTCTGTACAAAGAGAGCGTTACAGCTAGCAACTTCAGCTGCAGCAGCGGGGTTTAGGGGTGGGGGTGGGGTTAGACATAAAGCCCTGGATACGGCCCAGGCAACCTGCGTTCAAATATACCCAGAAACCTGGCTAAACCTGATACTAAAGACCAGGAAATTCTCTCCCCAGGCTACATCATCATTAGAAATGACAGCATAGGAAAGCTAGTGGTGTGGCTATGATATACAAAAATCACTTTGAAATCACCCCACCCACCCCAACTTTCCCAGTGTTGAAATAATTAGCTCTGTCCTGCAAATCAACAAACACAAGAGTATATGCATCACTGCCATATATATCCCTCATGGAAAAAACATCCCATTACTAGAAGAAATCCTGTATTATATATCAAAATATCAACAAGGAAACAATCACCATAGGTGACGTTAATATAGACTACCTACTTACCAACTCCGACTCTCCCACAATCTCTATCAATCTCTTTGATTTTACCCAAATTATCACTACTGCTACTTGAAAAGACAAATGCAGTAATAGGGAGTTTACAATAGACTGGATCCTCACCACCACCCCTAACACAATTAACACTGCTGGCTGCCTACAAGACACCATCAATGACCATTTATTGACTTTTGCTGCGAGACAATCTAATCATTCAAATAAACACATAATCTATAATAGTATGCCTACACTCTTCTCCTTTAGCTACCTTAACAAATGCAACTAGGAACTCTAAAATGCCTACCTAGATGACAACATAATTCACTTTAATAACACATTTCTTAACATACTAAATTAACTAGTTCCCATCAGATCAAAATGAATCAAATCCTGCCCCACCCTCATGGCTCACGAGAGAAACCAGGCAACTCATGCTAAACAGAGATAAAGCTTGGAATGCATGGTCTACTGACAAAACACCTGAAAATGGCAATACTTTAGACAGCCTAGGAACCTTTCTAAACAAAAAAATCATATCAGACAAAACCAAATACTCTTCCAAGCTCCAAGAGAACCCTAATCGTTCCTGGAACACAATCAAAAGATTATTAAACCCAGTCCAAACTATAACTCCTTCACCAGCTACCACCAACAACTCAGACCCTATAGCTACCCAATTCAATGCACATTTGATATTCTGTGTCTTCTCCCTACATAACAAACCAACTACCATCCTCTCTATCCCAAACAGTACTAATTACCACCAAAATCCTTTCTCCATCCAATCAGTATCTACCCCTTATTAAAAAATGCCTCGTAAAACTAAACAAATTCCACATCAGTTGCTGACAACCTGCCACCTGAATATCTTAGAATCACTGTAAATGCTATACCATTCCCAGTAACTATACTCCTAAATCAATCAATTACAGAAAGCTACATCCCACCATCTGGAATAAATTCCACATCATTCCTCTACATAAAGGGGGAACATCCACCAACCTCTCCAGTTACTGACCTATAGCCATTCTCCCTCCACTCTCCAAGAAATTAGAAAAATGTATTTATTCCCAACTCCTTTCCCATCTTCACAATAACAATGTTCTTTCCCAACACTCAACATGGTTTCTGACCTCACCGCAGCACCACTACTGCTCTGCTCAGTTTTACCAAAATCATAAACTCCGATAGAAACTCTGGCATCCTAGTATCCTCCCTCTTCTTACACATGTCAAAAGCATGTGACACAGTTTCACACCAATGCCTGCTTCATGATGGGCGGCGCAGTGGTGCGGCGGTTAATGCTGTTGCCTCACAGCAAGAGGTTCTCTGGTTCGATTCCTGGCTGGGGTGCCTTCTGTGTGGAGTTTGCATGTTCTCCCTGCGTTCGCGTGGGTTTCCTCCTGGCACTCTGGTTTCCTCCCACATTCTAAAGGCATGCTTCTGGAGCATTTCTCCCCGGGCCTCCACTGAAAACAAGATCTGTGGAACCTAGTCGGACTTTCCCGGTCAACAAATGTTAAATAAATAAATAAATAAATAAATAAATAAATAAATTAATTAAGTATTCTCTCTAGGTGTCTCTCATTCATCCTTTAGCTAGTTCCACAGCTATCTCACAAACAGACTGCAGGCTGTAAAATGGAACAGAGATCTGTCCCCTTTCTGTGTTTCTGTTGGCGTACCTCAGGAATCTATTCTATTCTATATCCTTTACTACTCAACGTATTCACTAATATCCTTCACAAAGCTACCGAAAAAGCCTCCATTGTACAATATGCAGATGATGGCATGCTCTTATGCTCTGCACCAGGTCTACTGCTACTCCACAATATGACATAGGACTCCTTTTCCTCAGCTGAGGCCTAACTAGATGACTACCAATTACTGTTAAATGCTAAAAAACAAATCAATTCTGTTTTCACCCAAATCTCTATCAGCACAGAAACAAGCCTTCAACACATCGGCAAATAATACTTCAATTTAAACAGATTTCAACACAAAGCTTCTTGGTGTCTTAACAGATGATGATTTAAAATATGATCAATGCATCACTCAAGTCATCAAAGAAACTCACCAAAAGATGTCCTTTCTCTACAGAAACAAACCCTTTCTCACTGACTACTCCAGGAATTCTTTAGCAACATCTTATCTTCTCCCTTCACTTCTCTATGCAGCCCCCATTCTGACTAACATTCATTCCCCCTTAAAAAAATAAACTAGTGGTTTGCTACAATAAAACAGTTAAGTTTGCATCCAATATACCAAACCATTCACATCACTGCCTACCACTGGAGCACCTACACTGGCTCAAACCACCTAATTACCTTACCTACTCCTAACTGCTTAGTGCCCACAAAATAATACACAAACCTACACCTGCATATCACTACAACACATCCTCAAACCTTACTTCCCTCCTTGGAATTTCCACTTTACTAATATCCAGCCCATGTTGCTAAGCACTGGAACTCCACCCCACCCACCCTAAAACAAGACAACATTATCACACATTTCAAACACAACCTGAAACAACACCTAACTTCTTAATGGCTATGCTCATGCTCCCATCTTGACTAAACCCACCTTTCTTTCTATATCTCTTCAATTGTCAATCTCTCTGATTCTTTCACCTTTTTTATCCCTGTCTCTCACTTTTATCCCCACTACTTCTCCTCCAACTGATCTACATCCTTAATCCTCTCCTCCTAATACTCCCATTCCTACCCACCTCATCATCTTCCCTATCTACTGTTATCTCAACTTCTCTACTATCCAAATTTTTTCCTACTTACGTTTTTCTTTATTATTTCTACTATACCCTTTCTGCTCTAGTTTCTGTTCCTGCTCTAGTGGCTACTAATTTATTAATATCACTCTCTCTCTCTCTCTATATATATATATATATATATATATATATACTCAACCTATATGCATTATCAGTGCTCTTGTACCTCCAGCTATTACATGCTAAAGTCTTTGACTTATGTAAAATAAAATGATTTCTAAAGTATATAAATGTCTTTACGATTTGTCTCAATACTACATGCAAAGTACTGCTTACAATGTTTTTTTTTTGTAAATATATATTTTATGTGGCACTTTTCTCCCTGGGCCTCCACTGAAAATGGGACTTGCACCCAGTTGGACTTTCCCAGTAAACAAAAGACAATAAATAAATAAATAAATAAATAAATAAATTAGCAGCTCAGGTGCATGTTGGTGCTGGCATGCTAAAAGTGAGGCACAGGGTAGGGCACACACTGCCACAATCCTGATTAATACAATTTGTGTTCTGGAGGCAGGATTTCAGCTCACTAAGCTACTGCCTGGTGGCAGCCTGCAAACTGAGTGTACAGGAACTTGCACTCACGAGGACAGGGCACTTGAGAGACTCTGCAGTAACCTGGAAAGTTTCTCATCTCACTAACTGGTTAAAGTTAATGCCTGTAAATTTTGTCACAGCTAGGATGCCAATGAGTTCACAAAACACTTTCAAAGTTGCCTACATGGTGACCTCTCTCCTTGTCAGTTCCCACCTTCGCATTAACTTCTGTAGTACAAGGAAACAAATAGGCTAAATCCAAAAAGAGTAGGCTTCATGTCAGGTAGGCAAAGGCGGCAAAAATTATCTTAAAATTGATGTTTATCCTATAGTGTTCACCTACTTATGTTTCCTTACAACTACACACAGAAAACATAATGGGAGTATGGTGGAGAAAATCCCACATCATTCCCAAAGCATGCTTTACAGACTGTAGCATCTTCAAACACCACCATAATATCACTAGATATGTAACAGGCAGCAAGTAGGAACTAACCAAAAAGCATCTTAACAATCCTTGAAAGCATGGAAATGCATATTATCAAATGTAATAATTGAAAAAAACATGCAGCATTGCACAAACCCTAGTTATACAAACTATAAGGCACAAACTATCAGAAGTAATGTAGTATTGTATCCAAAGCCCTACTTTTCCCAACACTGAATGCAATTAAATATCTTAGGTTACCAGTTTTTTAAGAGGACTTGTCACAGGGACTCCTTTTCAAGATTCATCTGTAAATGGCACAAATATCAGATAATGTTACTCTTTCTTAATATTTACTTCTACTGCATTCAGCAGATGGCATTTGAAAGTCCAACTTTCCCATATACTTCTGCAATTAATATAGAAAGTAATATAAGCAAACAGGATAGGGGACACAAAGGCCAGTGCTGTTTTCAAGACGAAGAAAGGTAGTATCATACGCACGTGGAGTTTAACACGGATCTGAAAAGGGAGACTTTCCACTAAAATGCCAATGTCCTGTTCCTTGAGATGAAGTGGTATGACATGCCTTACTCTTAGTGCTTGTTGGGAAAAGCTCAAGTTGCTCCAGCACCCATTAAAATAACAAAAGACCAAAAATGAACAAAAGAATGCATGAATGTTCAAAGCTAAGGTCTGAAGTCCTGGTAAAATCATATTAAAAGAAAGAAGATTTCACATATAAATGTATCAGAGCAAACTAGACACAAGGAAACCAAACAAACTACTTATATGCAGTTGCTGCTCAAATAAATACAACATAACACAACACAAATGAGTCATTATGAGAGTTTGGCAACATGAGAAATCTGAAATGCCAAAAACATAAAATGATTCCTGTGGACGATGAAAAGTTGTCCAGAACGTGCAGAATGATGACTTCTTAAGAAATGTCAAACTCCTTTGGGTTTTAAGGATGGATAAAGTTAAACTACAGATATAACAAGTGCAGAGCAACCCTATACACTTTGTAAACTGGACTCTCTAGAGCTAACCAGATCGTGAAACATCTGGCTTTCATTCACAGCCCTACATCTTCCATGATTTGGTTTTAAACTTTTTATTTCCTGTAATATTTCTGCCTGAGCCACCTTGTAAATGTGGGGCACCATTGTATTTCCAGTAAAGTGTACTGCATCTATAGGTGCCACTGCTGAGTAATTCCAAAATTATGAATATTATGGCCCCTAGTCCACCCTTGGAAAACAGTCATGCATACAATGATATCAAAATCAGCTGGTATTAATGAACATACCACTAGCACTCCCAAGATAAGCTGTGAATTTGAAGGTATTTAAAAAAAGTCTTTGTTACTTACTGAGAATCAGGTTACAAATGGCTGAAATGACAAAATATCAAAGTGGCAGTGGGGTGTCAAAGAAAAGGTGCCCCCAATGGAGACCTTTCTTTTCCTAAAGTTTAAGATGATATTTCAGCCCTGAGTGGGTGTAGTGTAATTTATGATGCAACTTAATCAGTCTTCACATCACTCGGCTGAGGGGGGGAGGGTTTGCACCTCAAGCAATATAACTAACACAATGGGAGCCACCGTGACCACAGACTGTAGGTCATTTCTTTCCATGAAGAAAGGAAATAGTAAATCATATGGGAAGTGCCTTAAACATCACTGCTTTCAGCTGGTTAAGTCTGGAATATCCAAACCTTCATATGGTAATGTTTAACTCGTGGTTTATTGGACTTTCAAATTCATTTGTTAATGGCAGTTCTCTAAAATGAAATAAACAGTTCAGAAAGAGGAGTCAACAAAAATAAGACAACACTCATACACACAAATATATATATATATATATATATATATATATATATATATATATGTGTGTGTGTGTGTGTGTGTATATATTTTTTACAGACAGAAACTTATTCCAAGAGTAGGAAGAAAATACCTATCCCACTTAATGCAGATTAATATCCAATTTCAATGTGGAAAAATGATGTCAGGCTGTAGTCTGTAGTGACATAATCAAAGACATTTCTAAAGAGTATAAGAAAGAGCAGTTCACGTCGAGAAAAAAAAAGTGTAAATCATTTGGCAAGTAACCCTCTGGAAAACATGTATAACGTGATACCTTTTATTGGACCAATTTAGACTTTACTATTGTTCGAGCTAGCAAAACACCTCCATCAACTCTTCACCTCGAGTCTCTCCACTGGTCAAGTCTCCAAGGAGGAGAGAATGGCAGTTGTGGTGCCCTTGCATAAAGTTGGTCTCTGTACTGACCCTGGGAATTAGACCTATTAGTCTCACTGGTATTAATTGCAAGGCTATGGAATGTATTATAGCTGAACTAACAAACAATAACATAGATGACCTTATATCCCTTGATTCACAGTAGTTTGGCTTTTTAAAAGGCATATTATGCCTGCTCAACCTGTTGGTTCATATGTAAATAATAGGCTATTATTGTGCAGACTATTACAAGCCTAGCTAATAAATGGAGGTTAGAATCAAACCCTATACCGTGTATTTGTGAGGTGAAAACCTTAACTATTATGTCAGTCCTCCCTCCTAATCTGCAGTGCATTACAAGCCAAGACAATAAACGGAGGTCAGAATTAAACACTATACCTTCTATCCATTAGGTAAAGACCTTAACCATTATGCCAACCCTCCTCTGAAAGTGTTACTGAGGCCATGGGAAAGGGGAATAAAGTCCACACTGCTTATATGGTCCTTACTAAGGCCTTTGGCACCACACCCATGATGGGATTACTGACAAACTCTCACAACTCAAAATTAACTAATACATAGTTCACTGGATTGGTAAATGGCTGTCAGACAGACCCCATACTGTTAAGGTCAGGTCTCGGCATCCACTACATATTCTTCTTCTAAACAGTGTAATCTCTGTATGTATGCATCTGAATCCTTTGCACTGTATCCTATTTTCTATCATTTCTGAGATATTTATGCTGTTGTTACAACTGTTGTTCATGTATATATTCCTCGCTGTACTATTGCACACTAACTACTTTATATATATATTTCTACAAGCTTATTGTGCATTTTTTACGTAAATACATTGGAGCTTTTCTCCTCAGGTCTCCACTGAAAATGGGCTTCTAGCTCAGTTGGACCAACCCGGTTAACAAATAGCAGATAAAGAAATAAAATAAATAAATAAATACATTTGTTCTAAAACAGAAAAATATCACTAATAGTATCCCATAAGCTTTGTCTGTCCTGTGTCCCCTCTTTGGTACATATATTTGTGTAACATAAAAGCCAGTACCAAGGGACTATGACAAGTTTGCAGATGACTGCAAATGGGGCAGTTATCAAATCCAGTTCTAATACTCAAATTCTCCAGCAAGGACAGGATCAAATAAATGACCGGTGTATTAACCTACCCTCAACACCAAAAAAGTCAGCATAGCATTTTTGGGTAAATAATGTTTTACTACTGCTTACCATGTAGATAACATTCCACTTAAATTTGCCAAAGTCAACAGGCACTTGGTACGCATGTTAATAACAGACTACTCTTTAACCACCATGTCTATGTGGTGGTTAGAAAATCATTCTACCTTGCACAGCTTAACCTTTGTTGTATTTTCTCAAGGTCCAAAGAAATTACAGTCCCATTTTATTCATCCCTTACAAGGCCCAACATTAAATATGATGGACCTTCTGGCATGTACCTCAGTGAGCACCTAAACCAGTTTAAGATACTTCAATGTTTCTTCACTAAAAAGCTATCCGGTATCAGCATCCTTTGATACTCTGGTAGACTAAAGCTTTATCTCTCTGTTCAGTGTCATACAGATTCCTGACGTGCGATCCAGCACTCTCTGAACGCCTTCATCTAAACAGAATGAATGGGAAATCAAATACCTGTTCTAGAGAAATAAACCAATAATGTCCCATCAATATTATGAGATGATGTGACAGATACCCCAGCTAATATATTTCCCATTTCTGGAAGAGGCTGCCCTTACCTAATACGAAGATTGTACTTTGCTGGCAACCTTTAAAACCAGTCTGAATAACTCAAATTTTTACTAGGGATATGTGGAGACGTCTACTTACTGGGGGACACCATTAATCTCCCACCAGTACTGGGTTATATAGCTGAGCTTTTTGATGGTGTCTTTTGGCTGTAATCTTAATAAAAAAAAACTATGAACTTAAGAACCTATGAACATGCAGACCAACAGGAGTCCTTCATCAGGAGTAACTGAGTACCTGAATGTTTCCACTGTTCATTTTGAAATGGTACTAAATATATTTCATTAGACCCCAAAAAGGACATCATGAGGCCTCTGGATGAGTATCAATTAGAAGGACATCATCCACAAATTTAAATTCATTACAAACTTGCAGCTAAGACAAATAATTTGGAGAGAGAACCGTCCTTTTGGCCATAAAGGATCTAAAGCTGTCAGGACCAGTCTTAATATTGGCTTTTTTCTGGATGTAAATTTTAGATAGAAAAGTTATGAAAAATGTGTGTGTTGTAGGGTGGATCTCTGTGGCCTGAAAAAGATACTGCCAGCACATCTAGTTAAAATTGCTTTAAGACTTAACAGAACTGAAAGGATCTGACCAAGCATGGTATTAAGCCTTAAGGCTTTCTTAACATTACCATGAGTCTGCTTGCTCAGAATAATACCAGACAAATCCAACTGGCTCAAAACTACAAAGAACAGACTTCAGTCTTTTGGCCCAAGGACATAAAACAGTTTATGGTGTGCATTCAACAGAAAGCCTGAGTGGTAAGAACAGTAGACTTCTTCATATGTTCATAAGTGTTTACCAGGCTAACGAGCACAAGGGCCTTTTTAAGCCTAGCCATGCATCCCAAATCTCTGACAAGTTCTGATACCCTTGATAAGTGTAAGCAAGGGTTTGGGCGATGAACCATTTACAGGTTACCTGTGTTAATTAGAGACATAGGTGCCAAACCAGGGATGAATTTCTGGTTTCCCATCCAATTGTCCAAGTTGCACTTGAATTGGGTTAGGGAGGAACTCTGCTTCACACGGATGGGAAGCCTGTTCCATCAGTTCTTTAGGTTTATTACACTTGTGCAATAAACTCATGGTTGATTGTCCTGGAGGTAGTCACCCAACAATCTTCTTTAAACTCTTGGCACGTACTGGAAAGGCCTAAAAAGCAGCACCCACCCCTTCCATGTTTGCAGATATCTATAGGACTGTCTAGTCCAGAACATTACCATACTATACTAACATGACTACCAGAATGACCATTTAGAATGAGACACTGGCCTAGCTACTAATATTTCAACTGCAGTACTGAAGTTGGGGGTAGGGGTATGAATGTTGATACAGACTGGTCAGGACCTCTGAATGGTAACAAGAAACATAATCCATGCAGTGGTATAAAACAGTGAAGTAGAATGCTTGACACCTGTGCTAAGTTAGCAGACCAGCATTGTGGCAATCCTCAATGTTAAGGCTTTTATACACCATTTCCAGGTTTTCCAACAATAACAAAATCTTACTGCTTAGGATGGTTTAAATTTATTGGCTTGAGATTTGTACATGTCTAACAAGCCCAGTCCATTATGATGAGCCTGAGTGGATGAAATCAAACAGTTTTGAAGAACAGCTTTTCTTCCCACTCTTAGAATACAGCAGAGGAAACTGGAGGCAGGCTGGAATGGAAGCAGCCTTTTAGTGGGACTCAAGAGGATAAGTAGTGGAGAAGGAAACAACCCCTGCAAGCTATTGAGATACCTTGTCTCAGTTCCATGTTTCATTTTTCAGTTTATGTAAATCAATATACTTCACAACGGTCATGTCAGTCCTCCATGTGAGGAGAAGCCTACGTAGGAAATGTTTCAGTTTATCATAAAGAAAATAGTGACCCAACACTATGTGAGGAAGGGTGGCAAAACTCTCCTACATGCTGTTGAAGAGATGAAGGGACAAAAGTTTCTGTCTATGTGATGATGTCATTTGGATTTATCAGTGAAATTAAATATGTAATGGACAGAGGGGATTGATTCTTGAACTCTCACCTCATCCATCACTCACAAGGAAGAAATAAAGGTGTATAAAAATAAGGATAGGGCTGATGTTCTTGGCATAACCCAGGGAGCTGTGCCCTCTGAGAAGCTGAGCATGTAACCCACCCTGAATGTAAAATGTCTTCTTCAGCAATAGCAAAATCCTCCCCAGGAACAGATTTATCTCTGTTTAGGAAATAACCAGGTCAAGGGCAGCACAGATTAAAGAGCTAGTAGTTTTACAGTCCTGGAAAGATGTTCTTCATGTTTCACTGTTGCAGTCATTACATTTGGGTAATCTGCTGGCAGGTTGCCCTCAGTCAGCCTGATTAACAAAGTCTTGGGTTCTGCGTCAGTTGCTGTCCCTTCTTCCATGATGTCAGGTCGTCAGGGGTATAAAACATGCAGATGACGTCATTACCTCAGTCTTTCTTGCTGTGCAGTGCCTGAAGCAGAAGCAGTTCGCAAGTGCCGGTTGGCCGACTCCTGAAATTTTAGTTTTTGAGTTTCAGAACCAAAGTCTTCAACTTAAAGCTAAGTACCCCGTTGGGGAAACTTTTTCTTGCTCCTTACCGATGTCAGTAAAAGTCAATAATGGCATTACTTGTGGAAAGCAAATACCTCATAAAGATTTTCATCTGTACTGTATTCCTTGCCTAGGCCCTGACCACGATGTACCTTGCTTTCGGTTTTGTGCTTTATTTAATCAGCACACTATCCGTCGTTGGTACATTTTTGCCTCTAAATATTTTGGTTCTCGGTTTAATTATCCAGAAATGACGTTGGTTAGCCATCCGACTACCGGAATTTCGAAAAAATGCAAAGATAAAGACAGAGACAGGCCGTTGAGGTCCAAAACTGCTGACAACGCTTCTCCTAAGCCAGTCGCCAGTTTGCCGGTACTTAGTGAGGTGCTTTTGCAGTACCTGATACCTGCTACTTCTGACTCGCAGGCCTCTACTGAGTCCCATTCGGAGTCCGGTATGTCATGGGATACTTCACCTATGGAACCCGCGGATGTCTCTACCTTGGATGGGTCTGGAGCCGCTGTGCAGGCACTGGCTTCTAAGGGTGTATTCAGCCTACAGACTTGCATATCAAACCATCTCCACCTTCAATACTAAGGCCTAAATCTCGATCTATGTCGAAAAAAACGACGCCCAGGCCAGATGTTCAGGCCCCTATGCCTAAAAATCAAATGATCAAAATGGCTGAAGATCTAATTACTCTAATCAGGAGGTAGTCAACCCCCCCCCTTCTAAGAGGCCTAGGCCTGAACTTGACTATGAATCTTCTGATCAGGATTCTGTTTCTTCTGACTCTCCTAATGACCTGGATTTGTCCATACCTTCTTATGAGGATTCTGATGCAGAGGATTCCATTCCCTCTGCCCCCCCCCCCCCCCGAGGATTTCTCTTTTGGTGAAACTTTACACACCTTAAGGGAGCATTTCCACTGGGAAAGTAAGGAATTCTCGGATTCAAAAAAGAGGCTTAGGGATTTTCTTCTTTTACCTCAGCATAGGCCTTTGGCTATACCTCCTGTACTAGACATTGTTGATGATGTGTTTTCGGAATCCAGTATGGCCCCTGATTCCCTGCCTCCAGCTCCTTGTAAACTTGACAGATACTACAGGGTTCCTGAGTTCCACAAGTTCCTTCTCAAAAATCCTGTTGCAGATCCTAAAACCATTTCTCAAGGGCCTAAGGGCATTAAGGCTTCTACTGCTAAAAATCCTACCCCTTCTGATAGAGACTCCAGGGCGCTGGATAGATGGGGTAAAAAGATTTATACTTCTGCAACCTTGGCTATCAGGGCTTTAAACTGCCAATTTCAAATATTAAAATATCAACAGCATATTATTGGACTGCTTACACAGAAAATTATGTTGATTTCTGACTGTGTGGAAAATAAAGAGCTACAGGATTTATTGAGATGCATCAGACGATGCATGGGGGGGGGGCTCACCTGGCAGGGAAGTGCATTCAGGTCAAATGGAACCCAAATCAAATGCACCTACATATCAATCCAAAAGAAATGTTAGCTGTACAGAATGCTCTGACAGCCTTCAAGGACTACATTCTTCCAAGACAACTAATGGTAAAGACGGACAACACTACGGTTATGTGGTATATAAACAAGCAGGGGGGTACACATTCCTATCCCCTCTGCAGACTAGCCATAGCATTGTAGAACACGGCCTTGAGCTACCAAGTGCATCTACAAGCTCAATTCCTGCCAGGAAAATTAAATACACTGGCAGACGGACTAAGCAGAATTCTCATGGACCCACACGAGTGGAGACTGGAACCATGGATTTTCAACATGTTGACAAGCAAATGGGGGAGCCCAGACATAGATCTAGTTGCCTCCCCCTGGAACTACCAATTGGACACATTTTGCATAAGGACTCCCCACAAAAAAGCCTGGAAAGTGGATGTTCAGTCTACGCCTTTCCCCCTCTGCCTCTACTCTGCAAAGTTCTGTTAAAAGTCAAATAGGATAAACCAAGAATGATTTTGATTGCTCCAGACTGGCCATGCCAACACTGGCACCCACTCCTGCGCAGTGTGTCACAAATATCCCCATAGCACCTGCCTCAGACACCTTCCTTACTATCTCAGCTGGAAAACCAGATTCTGCACCCTCAGCTCCCAACAGTGAACCTTGCAGCTTGGCTAATCACTTAAATTCACCTTTAGCATCCCTCAGCAAACCTGTAATGGATGGCATCTTGGAGGTGAGAAGGCCTAGTACTAGAAAATCTTATGCTGACAAATGGAAAAGATTCTGTGCTTGGAATCAATCTCAAACAATGAGCACAGCAGCGCCCAATTTACCGAAGATTTTACAATACTTAACTGAGATGCTTCACAGGGGCCTGTCTTTTTCTTCCATTAAAATCTACCCTCTGCCATTTCAGCTCATTATAACACAGAACCTCCCCTCTTCTCTCATCCTCTGCTCCAGCAGTACCTCAGAGGGGCCAAAAACTTGAGACCACCCAGGAGAGCTCCAACCCCTGCCTGGGACCTTAACTTTGTATTGGAGAAACTCACTCTACCTCCTTTTGAGCCAGCTGCTACTGCAGACTTAAAATTTCTTTCTTGGAAAACAGCCTTCCTTCTAGCTATCACTTCAGCTAGAAGGATATCTGAGCTACAGGCCCTTATGGCAGTGGAGCCTTTCATCGTCTTTCATGCAGACAGGGTGTCACTCAGGACCAATCCATCCTTTCTGCATTCATTGGATGTCCACAGACAACTTAGATTCTACTTGGACAGGACTAAAACTTGAAGAAAATCTGAACAACTGCTGGTAGCATTTGCTGCAAGGGCAGAGGGAAAGGCCATTTCAAAACAAACCATTTCTAAATGGATAAGCCATTGCATTCATTTCTGCTATAAGCACCATGGAAAACCTATCCCCCAGGGGATCAGATCTCATTCCACCAGGGCTGCACCTACTTCTGCGGCTTTTCTCAGAGGTGTTCCTACCAGGGATATTCTAGAAGCTGCCACCTGGAGTTTAGTTCATACTTTCACCAAGCATTATCATTTACCAATTTTCTCTAAATCCAGAGCTGGCTTTGCCACTGCTGTCTTGCAGGGCCTTATAGCTGGTCCTAATGCTGTATAAATCCATCCTCCCAACCATAGCTTTGGGAATCTACCCAAATGTAATGACTGCAACAGTGAAACATGAAGAACATAGTACAGTTGTGTACACTTACCATAAATGTAGATGTTCCAGTGTGTTCACTGTTGCAGTCCTGGTTACCCTCCCTCCAGCCCCCTGTTTTTCTCTGACTATACCTCTACTTTCTGTTACTATGCTTAAATGCCTTTTTGGTGTATTTGCTATTGGTTGGAGGTATATTTTTGTGTTTTAAATTTTATTTTGCTCCCCATTTGGGGGGCACCTGACATCTGGGGCAAGAAAAACTGAGGTGATGACATTGGCTGCATGTTTTATACCCCTGATGACCTGACGTCATGGAAGAAGGGACAGCAACCGACGCAGGACCCAAGACTTTGTTAATCAGGCCGACTGAGCGCAACCTGTCAGCAGATTACCCAAATGTAATGACTGCAACAGTGAATACACTCGAACATCTACATTTATGGTAAGTGTACACAACTGTACTGTCCTTTTATCATTAAGATGCATCTTGTTTTACTACTAGGAATTTCACTTGCTTTATCTAGAAGTTTTTTTTAACATTATTGTAAAGGAGGGGAAGCACCAACATCCAAGAAGAAAGCTATGATGGCTGTAATACATAAAGATAAAGACCCATCAGATCCAGCTTCATATAGACCCATTTCAATTCTAAACTACGATTATAAAGTCTTTATGTCTAAAATGGCTAAAAGAATGGCAAACATTATGCCAAAATTGAGAGATATGGATCAATGTGGTTCTGTGGAGAGGAGGAGGCAAACATTTGACAATATTAAAAAAACAATGATGATCCAGAGGTAAACTGAATGTAAGAAAATACAGTCGTCGTTGATGGGTCTTGATGCACAGAAAGCATTTGACAGAGCAAGCTGGGATTCTATGAGTAGGTCAATGGAAGTATTTGCATTCCCTGACAATAATAAGGTTAATAAGGAGAGTATATGAGGGATTGGAGGCAAAAATGAAAGTAGGAGGTTCCTCTCTGATAAGTTCTGCCTGAAAAGAGGAACCAGGCAAGGGTGTCCTCTTTCTCTTTTGTTATTTGCATTATGTTTAGAACCATTAGCAAAAAAAAAAAAAAAAAGTGACTCAGAAATTCAAGGATATAATTGGTATGTTAATCAAGAAAAGTTTTTTTTTTTGGCAGATGACATTATTTTGTACCTGATAAAACCAGAAAGGACATCTCAGTGTTGTGAAACTTTCTGAAATAAAAAAAAAAAAAATGAATGAGTATAAAACAAAAGCTATAGGTGCAGACTATGTACCCATACACAAATTGGTTCAGCAATACCCATATATTTAGGTTTACTATTGAAAACTCATTGTGCAGGTGGTCGAATGACATGTGGTACAAAAGCACTTTTCAAAGAAGCATAATGCCGAACCGGACTACTGCGAAGCCACACTAACGAATATGCAGTGCAAGTCGGTAGTTTGAGTTTGGTATTGTAAGTGGAGATCGCAGTACACTGAGGAAAATTTACCCTTTTCCTTACTGTAGTGCAATCTAAGCGTTATACATAATCTGCAGGGGGTGTGGGGGTTGTGGGGGGCTTGCCTCCCTGCAAAACAGTAAAAAACATGTGTCATTGACTTGACAGTCTAACGCAAGTTACGCTGCATAGCTTGGATGACTGACGTCACCTAAAGCTATGTTGAATTATGTCGAATGCAGGCAATGGTGAACTGACAGTCGATATTGTGTAGGCAACGGGATTACGGTTCTGACATTATAGTTCGCTTATTTAATCCAACGACAAAAGTGTTTTCTGAGTTTCAGTAGTAAACCATATATTTATGGGGACAAGATAAAATGAAGTACTTGGAAGTATGGGTTAAAAAATGATTCTGTTAAGGATATACGAGAAGAGACTAAACACAAGATAATACAAAAACTGAGAAACTGTAAGCTGTGTTTAAGGACAAGGAAACAAGATACAAGCAGTGAAAATGTTTTTAGTCCTTTTAGTTTTAAACACAGGTCTGGCATATTTTTATCAACCAGAGCTGTGGAGAGCAATTAATAAAGAGTTGAAGGATTTTATCTGGAAGAGGGCAAGAGCCAAGTTGATCCTTTCAATAAAACAAGGTGGTTTGGAATTACCTGATTTAAATGGATACTTCAGAGCTAAACAGTTAACGCTCCTATACACAGCAAAAGCAGAAAGCTAAAATTCAAAGTAGAAAGGGATGATGATGAATCAAGGGGAGAGCTCATGAAATAAGGACAGACTTGGATTTTGGATGCAGATCCTTAAGGAGAATAAAATAGCCATAAAGAATATTATATTCTTAAAGTAGCAAAACGTATTCTAAGAATTAAACTAGCATGGAAATGGAGAAAGGAGATTCTTCTGGTATGGATGACTGCAATTAGGGATACAGAGAATAAGCAAGAGGGGCTAGAATTTACTGGAGAAAACTGACAAAGGAATCAAGATATTGGAGGCAAACAGTTAGAGACAGAAAGGTAATAGAAAGGGAAGACGCCAGGAATACATTTGAACTGCAGGTTAGAGGCTGCCTTCTCTATCAAGGATTGATATCAGAGTATAGTCAAAGCGAAGAGAATAGGAGAATCCTAAGTGAAAGACCCACACCAGTACAGTTTTTAGCTGAACCTAGAATAGAAGCTGCTGTTAAAAATGGGATAATTAATACAGCATATAAAATACTGCATAATAACTATAGCAATCAATCGAAGGAGGTCAGGAAGGATTGGGAAGAGAGATTGGACAAGCAATTCACAAAGAAACAATGAGGGTAAAATATGTATGGCTCCCAAATATGCAGCAAAGTCTAGAAGATTTAGGATTGTTGCTTGTAAGTGTTTGCATAGGTATTTTTATACCCCAAGCAGACTCCAAATAATTTTTCCTATGGTAGACTGCAAATGTTGGCGGTGGGATGGAGAAGAAACAGGCAATAGGGAACATATTTTTTGGAAGTGTAATCAGTTGGAAGACTTTAAAAATTCCCTACAGACTACTCTGTCAGAAATACTGGGTGAGCAAATCGGTGTAACTAAGGGAAATATTTTTTGAGCTGAGATACAGGATCTAAACTGCTTAGACAGAGTAAGACCTTGCTGAGTTAAATTTTTCTAGAAAATGGAAATCTTAAGTCTAAACCAACCATATTAGAAGTAGTGGATATAGTAAAAGAGGTAGAACTGGAAGTGAGATCTTTAGAGATGGGTAGGAGCAAATTAAAATTTGAAGTGTGGGAACAATATATTCAGAATAACATTTTGGAGGAGGAATGAGGTTTAAGAGAAGGTAAGAACTGAATGAGCAAAGTAATGTTCAATTGACAACGACTGTACAGAAGATTCTATGTGATGTATAAGGTCTGTAACGGAGAATGTGTGTTAATATGGCTTTTCATTTATATAAAATGTATGATTGTCTATGCCACGAGTGATAATTCAATAAAGATGTTTAAAAAAAAAACAAAAAAAAAAAAAAAACAGTTAAATAAGGAGCAAGTCAAGCATCGAAGAGACCTCCAACATCATGCCATTGTTTTCTAAGCATCAAATGGCATGACTTGTATTAGACAGGCCTCTTTAAAAAATGCATATCAGCATTACTGGCATTTAAAACAAGCTAAGTTTCTGTGTTTTGACAGGCTTCTTAAATCCATTTACACTAAATGAACAGACTTCTAAGAATCAACAGTAACAAAAGAGAAAACAAGAGTGACAGAAATATACGAACACCCCACTACATCGTTGCACATATCATGCACTCCAAGATCAACTAAACAGGTAACAACAAACTAAAAATGGAGAACCGCACCCTTCTAAGGTGTTATAATGTCACTAACAGACTGACAGCATAAACAGGAAGAAAACCTCCACACAGAACATAAGCTTACGGGTAGAAATGTAATCAGCTCCTAAGTATTCCAGACTAATTTAGAGTTCCTGCTAATTTTAACAGATAGTCAACAGGCTCCACATACCAACAAGAAAAACTACTATGGAATCACTAGGAAGCATTATATATTTTCAGAAATAAACTCACTGACATGCATAAATATTGTGTAGTTATGGGAATCGCTGACATCTAACCAAAAATGACACAATATAAAACACCACGGACAGGTCAAGTTACACTTAAAGGGCCACTGTGGTCAAAACTAAAAGCAACATCTGTTTTATATTACTTTAATATATTCTGTGCTATACTAATGTCCCTGCAAATTTATATGTAGTTAAAATGAATTTCTATTCAGGGATGACCAGGGAGTACTGTTTGGTTAAATGACTGCTCAGAGTCACACAGTATCCAAAAGGAGGTGGAAAAAATCAAACCCTGTGCCTTGGACTACAGGAAGAAGTCTGCTAACAGCTCATGGCTTTAATCTGATGTCTTAGCTGCCAAAATTCATATTGGCAGGGTGAAGGATACAATCCCACATGCTGGTTGTCTGAAGAATGAAATTTCCATACAAACAAAAAAAAAAAAGAAAAAAAACTTTTTTTGTTTGCTTCATTTGAGTGGCAGCAGGCCACAAACTGCTGCAGTCTAAGTGTTCAGGCTGAGACACATACATGCAAACTGTGTGCTGCTTCCCCATCTCTTAGATATCTGTTTCATAGGTATAATCATCTGAAATGCACACAGATTCTTTTCTCATTATATTTTTTAAGCATCTCTTTTAGCTAATGGGGAAAAAATTATATACTTTCATCTGCATTCTAGGAGCAAGTAGGTATTAAAGCACTGTATTTAGCATCAATAGCTTCACTCTATGAAGGGCTCCTGCTAGCCCAAAACCTCAAGTAGCCGTGTTGTCCATTACAAAGCATCACTTCTGTGTTACTGCATTTCACAACGTTAGGTAGTAAAAATCAAAGGAAGGATAATGATAGATATGTCCTTAATGTTGCATTATTCATCAATATAACAGGAAATACAAACTCAAAAATAGTGCGAGTTGGACATCTGTCAGTATGCCATCATTGTATCAGGATGGGTGCTACTTGGAAACCATAAAAATGCTCATACTGTGTCCCTCAAGAGGTACCTCTCAAGTCCTGCAATTATTATTCAGTAGCTACCACTATTAAATTATATTAATCACAAATAATCATCTGAAATAGCAGGGGATAACAAAATGATACTTGCTGGAGCACAAGCTTCTACAATCAGTGAACACTTGTAAGAAATGGTATGAACAGACAGATGGAAAAGTACATTAGCATAAACCTCCAGTCAAATGTTACCATTGCTTCTAATTTAAAGGTTGTCTTTTTCATCATCCTTTGCAGTTTCAATAACAGGCAAGGCAATGCTCAGGAGCTCAGTGTGAAATTTCCTTTTCTTGGAGATCTGCAGGCAGAAATGAAACTCTAACCAGTTTATGACTAGGGTTTCTGCATTATTTTCTCTCCTTGCAGCAAATAACACATTAAATAATATCTTATCTGCTCCACAGAAACAGGAAAGTTGCACAGTGCCCCATCCATGTGGAAAAAAACACTGCTGTTCGATCATGTTTATTATGATGGGAATCTTACAGAAGACTGCCTTACCCTGTTGGAGTCCTTATCTTTAGTTTTTTAGGCTAGATTAGTTTTCTTTCTCTTGTTTTTATTTTTTTGATTAATTAATGTATTTATTTATGCATTCTGCTTAGCTTTCCTAAATGTTACAGAAATATACGCAGCAGCAGTGGCAGCAGTCAAATATCAGAAAATTATAACTTATACATAAGGAGTCTTGCAGGGCTTACAGGGTAAATTCAGTGTTCTGTCATACTTCCCATGATAGCAGACTGGGTAGTACCATATGTCAAAATGATGGGTGCTTCTTCATCTTGCTCCCTTACTTTTAGAAAGAAAATGGCAAACTATTCATTTAACTTATTTATTCTGCAAGGAAGAAAATTCAGAAACCCTGAAGTGATAAATGGTTATGGCTTATTTGGCTGCAGAACTCCTTCAAGACGTTTGCAGTGGAAGAGAGGGAAACACTGACATGCTGTTCCACAGGTACCTCCCACCCACCACCTCTATTTCTGATAAAGGTGTTAGTGTCTTGAGATTTGTCATAAAAAGAAAAACAAAATTAATTCTTTGGAAAATGGCCTACTACAGTGTAACAGAAAGGGAGGGCTGATTGCCAGTGAATGGTGTGAAAGCCAGTGAATTTTAAGACAGGAAAATAAAGTAAAAAAAAGATCTGACATGCTGCATTTTCTGTGTACCTTCTGTTCCTGAGTCACAGTGATACTGAAGGAAAACCAGAAGAAAAGGATGGGCAAGGTGAAGGCAACCAGCGTCCCTAGATGCAAGCTATTAGGAGGCATGATTGACATTTCAATAGAAAACAGTATCCATAAGCATTACATATTGGTATACTTTTAAACCTCATGGCTGCTTAAATGACAGGCAATTAGTGCTGGTCAGAAATTATAAGAAGGATATACTACGTCTGTATGTAATAGCTATTTGACAGAGTTTAATTCCCTTTTTAGGACCTTAACTAATTGTTTATTGTTTTTTTTTTTTTGCTTTGTTATTTTGCAACACCACCGTAAGGACCAGAAAATGATGTTTGTCAGAGAACCTGAAGGCTTTGCAAAGGTTAATAAAATATTAAAGCTTTTAGCAAGAGGGATAAATCCCTGACTACACTGCAGCTGACCTGAGTTGGACTAGTGGCTCTGTTGCCTGTAGAAGCTGAACAGTGAGGATAAGAATGAACTGCCACTGGCTACTCATCCATCCTGAGGGAAAGAAGAAAGGCTATTCTGGCCCATCACATAGATAACACATAACAAAATCACTAAGTGTTCATCCACTGAAGCTCAGAGCCAGAAGAGTTTGAGCTACAATACTGCATTTGCACTACATAGCTGAAAGGAAAATTATAGTGTTAAGGCACACTTCATCTCAGAGGTTAGTAACTACAGGCTCAGAGCATATGCTGAAGGGAGTGGGGGTGCTCCCAGGGGGAAAGGTAAGGCCACTTCCCCTGGATAAGCTAGCCTCCCACTCCCTACTACTGAACACTCAGTGGGAAATGGGGAAGGGAGCTGATGGACAGTAGGGCTCCTGTTCTCCTAGAATGGATGGGCCAAACTGGCAAAGATAGTGGAGAAATCAGGCAATGTCCTCTGGGCAGCATATATAGCTCAGATTCATTACAGGAACCATTTTACTGGACCTTTTAAGTTTTATTACTACATCAAACAGTAATGTATGTTACCTCCTGAAAAGCATCTCTACATTTCTAAAATGTTAACTGAAATTTAAATTAAAGGTGCTTGAGACCAAGCACTATCACAATAAAAAGGAATAAGCAGACAAGTGTTAAAGGATCTCTGCAAAGCACTAACTCTGTGAGTTTGATCAGTGGACCCAGTGATGGAATAGCCAGACAGGATAGGATGGGAGTTAATGGCTGTTGCAGGCTCATCTACACCAAGGATGGAAGGTGACTGGATCCCACTGCTGTTATGATAACCAATGGAAGCCAGGTGTAGAAACAGTACAAAGATGGAATCGATCAGCTATGGAACTGGTATGAAAGGCACACCAAGTAGCATAAGCTGTATCTGGGAGCTAGTTATGCATAAATATAGATCCATCTGCTGTGTATTGTATTAATGGCCGCAGTAAGGAATTGGGAGTTAGACAGATAAAAACATCTATACACAGTTGCTTGGATGATTTCCTCCTGTGATCAGTTCTCATTCTGTAGGGTAACAAATGGGCTATTAGGTCTCAAACTATGCAGGGAATGAATGGGCCGGTGGGTTACAGAATGGCTGTGGATTTGCAGGCAGCAGATTGGGGTGGGGGTATGGAGCCTAAAAATTATTTTAAAAAAGAGTGTGTTAATAAACAGCAAATAAAGTGACAGACAAACACAGATCATTAAAAAAATTCTAGGCTGGTAAGAAAGGGAAGGTCTTTGGGGAGCTTTTGAAACTAACCAGTGGCTGGAGAAAATGCTCCACAGGTCAGGTGTTTCACAGGAAAAGAAAGGACCACAGCATATGCCCAAAACCATTCTGGGAACCTCCAAAAGAGCCACGATGAAGGAACAAATGAGCCTGGAAGGGATGTAAGGACTCAAGAGCTTTTCATACAAAGGGGACCCATGCAGAACTAAATAGATTGTGCAGATCTTACAGCACCACACTAATGTGAAGATAATTACAAATATGTGTAAATAATCAGGCTGCAGAGTTCTGAGTTAGATGAAATTCTTCAACTTCTGCATAATGGATCCTTAAGTAAAAATGGAGTTATAGTAGCTGTGACAAGAAGAGGCAGGCATGAACCATTGAAAGGTCCTCAAGAGGGAAAAGATGGCTGATAAAGGGTATGTTACTTAAATGGAAAGAGAATACTATAATAACTGAGGACAACTTCTTCCTAAGCATCAATCTGTTGTTGGAAACACATCAAGATTTTTAACACAAGCACAAATTTCACATAATTGGCACCAAAAATGATGATGCCAGTTATAAATGGGCGCTATACATTCCTTAAAGGGGTCTGAATAACCATGGCCACTTTCTTGGAGTTGTTAACCTTGAAGTACTTAAATTCATCTAATTTTTAATGCATTCCAGATCATTACCAAGAAGGTCCACTGTGGAATGAACCTCAAGACAATTCTATTCCAGACTTCCAAGATGGCTGCATATTGAGTAACAGCTTAACTCTAGCTCTCCCAGTCTGAAAACAGAAACTCAACAGAGAAGGCCAGTAGACTTTTGTGTTTATGGGTAAATTTCAGTAACTGGCTAGTAAGTACACTGCCTGGATGCCAAGAAAAAAGAAATACAGAGCACCTGGAAAAATCAGCTACAAAACGTGAGGAAGAAAAACAACACTGACTGGGGAAAGTTCTGCAGCTGCTCAGCAAAAAGCAATGCAACCTCCAGACATGACTTCCAGTAACCTACAGGAAGATATAAGACAGCTGCACAGAGACCTAGTTAAAATAAACAAAACACTGATGGAGTATATCAAAACAAACAACAAAAGGCTGGAAAAAATGGAATAAGCCATTTAAAAATATTTTCAGATGAGGTGATTAAGCTGCAAAAATCAGAAGTTGAAATGTAGAAAAAGCTGGCTGAATATGAGACTGCTCAGGAAGAGATGTTTCAAAAAAATAACAGAATTAGAGGACAGAGCACACAGAAAACCTGAGATTTTCAGCTATACCAGAGAAGCTGGAAGAAACAGACTGCATTAATTTTATGAAAGCACAAATAAGCAACTGGACTGGTATCCCACAGCACAATGTTAGCTGAAAGGGCACAACATGTGCATGCTCCAAACCTGGCTATGAGAAAGCAACCTAGACCTTTAATAGTAAAGATGCAACCCTACCAGCAGAAGGAGTTTTTAATCGGTATAACAGGAGCAGGAGGCAAAGAATCAGGATTAAGTGAAGCCTCTGCAAAAACATCTTCCACAACATCCAGAACAGGTGGTATAGCCAAGGCCTATGCTGGGGTAAAAGCAAAACTCCTAAGCCTTTTCCTGGAATCAGAGAAGTCCTGACCTTCCCACTTAAAATGTTCCCTCATGGAATGAAGTGTCTCTGAAAAGAAAAATCCTCTGGAGGAGAAGCAGAAGGAGTGAATCATCTGCTTCAGATTCAGAATAAGGAGGGTACTCGTGCAAGTCTTCAGCCGACACCACCGAAACACTCGATGCCTGCTCAAACCTCCCCAACTCTGGTTCCACCCTAGGCCTCTTATCAGGAGGGCAAAGAACCTCTAATCAAAGTAATTAAATCTTCTGCCATTTTAAGCATGTGCTTCTTGGGCACAGATCCTGAAGAACTAGGAGTGACACCAACAGAAGCTAAACCTGGCCTGCCTCTGGGAGAAGCCTTGGAAACAGAAGGAGAGGGCCTAACCACCCTAGGAAGGGAGGGGAGTACAGTAACTTGAGAAGCCCCTTCAGCCTGACCTGCCTCCTGAGAGGCCACATCCTGCAATATCAAAGTCTCCCCCTGGGACTCCAGAGAAGCCTCGGTGGAACCACCGGTTCCACTGACGCCTCTAAAGAACCGGCGTCCGATGCGGACGACTCTTCTTGCCTGGGCTTAGCTGCTTTGTCTTTGCGCTTCTTGAAGCGCCGGAGCATCCAGCGGCATATTGTAATTGCACCGCTTCCGAAGACCAACCTGGCACAATCTAACCTTCGCAATAGTGCGCTTATTGAACCTAGCACAAAGCGACACCCAACAACGTCGTGCTCAGGCCCCAAACAAGGAATACACAAAGTATGATAGTCCCTATGCGGTATCTGCTTCCCACAAGAAATACAGTTATTCACTTTTTCTGACATCCGGTAAACCACTGAGGCAAGAAAACACTAAAATATTCTAGCGGGTACTTAGCCAACTTTGACTCGGTCTGAAACTCCGAATTGAAAAATTTCAGAGCTGAACGGCACTTGCAACGCTGCTTCTGCATCGGACCATGCGGCAAAAAAGACTGAGGATATGACGTCGGTCATGCGCATTTGTACCCTGACGTCCTGATGTCAGTCTTAAGCGCCTTGACCGACATCAGCCTAATACTTTGATATTCGGGCCGACCGAGGACAGCGGACTACCCAAGTGTAAGGACTGCAGCAATGTGAGATGAAGAACATCCTCCACACAGAACATAAGCTTACGGGTAGAAATGTAATCAGCTCCTAGGTATTCCAGACTAATTTAGAGTTCCTGCTAATTTTAACAGATAGTCAACAGGCTCCACATACCAACAAGAAAAACTACTATGGAATCACTAGGAAGCATTATATATTTTCAGAAATAAACTCACTGACATGCATAAATATTGTGTAGTTATGGGAATCGCTGACATCTAACCCAAAATGACACAATATAAAACACCACGGACAGGTCAAGTTACACTTAAAGGGCCACTGTGGTCAAAAACTAAAAGCAACATCTGTTTTTATATTACTTTAATATATTCTGTGCTATACTAATGTCCCTGCAAATTTATATGTAGTTAAAATGAATTTCTATTCAGGGATGACCAGGGAGTACTGTTTGGTTAAATGACTGCTCAGAGTCACACAGTATCCAAAAGGAGGTGGAAAAAATCAAACCCTGTGCCTTGGACTACAGGAAGAAGTCTGCTAACAGCTCATGGCTTTAATCTGATGTCTTAGCTGCCAAAATTCATATTGGCAGGGTGAAGGATACAATCCCACATGCTGGTTGTCTGAAGAATGAAATTTCCATACAAACAAAAAAAAAAAAGAAAAAAAACTTTTTTTGTTTGCTTCATTTGAGTGGCAGCAGGCCACAAACTGCTGCAGTCTAAGTGTTCAGGCTGAGACACATACATGCAAACTGTGTGCTGCTTCCCCATCTCTTAGATATCTGTTTCATAGGTCTAATCATCTGAAATGCACACAGATTCTTTTCTCATTATATTTTTTAAGCATCTCTTTTAGCTAATGGGGAAAAAATTATATACTTTCATCTGCATTCTAGGAGCAAGTAGGTATTAAAGCACTGTATTTAGCATCAATAGCTTCACTCTATGAAGGGCTCCTGCTAGCCCAAAACCTCAAGTAGCCGTGTTGTCCATTACAAAGCATCACTTCGGTGTTACTGCATTTCACAACGTTAGGTAGTAAAAATCAAAGGAAGGATAATGATAGATATGTCCTTAATGTTGCATTATTCATCAATATAACAGGAAATACAAACTCAAAAATAGTGCGAGTTGGACATCTGTCAGTATGCCATCATTGTATCAGGATGGGTGCTACTTGGAAACCATAAAAATGCTCATACTGTGTCCCTCAAGAGGTACCTCTCAAGTCCTGCAATTATTATTCAGTAGCTACCACTATTAAATTATATTAATCACAAATAATCATCTGAAATAGCAGGGGATAACAAAATGATACTTGCTGGAGCACAAGCTTCTACAATCAGTGAACACTTGTAAGAAATGGTATGAACAGACAGATGGAAAAGTACATTAGCATAAACCTCCAGTCAAATGTTACCATTGCTTCTAATTTAAAGGTTGTCTTTTTCATCATCCTTTGCAGTTTCAATAACAGGCAAGGCAATGCTCAGGAGCTCAGTGTGAAATTTCCTTTTCTTGGAGATCTGCAGGCAGAAATGAAACTCTAACCAGTTTATGACTAGGGTTTCTGCATTATTTTCTCTCCTTGCAGCAAATAACACATTAAATAATATCTTATCTGCTCCACAGAAACAGGAAAGTTGCACAGTGCCCCATCCATGTGGAAAAACACTGCTGTTTGATCATGTTTATTATGATGGGAATCTTAC
The DNA here is from genome assembly GCF_019279795.1 of Protopterus annectens. Classification (NCBI taxonomy): domain Eukaryota; kingdom Metazoa; phylum Chordata; order Ceratodontiformes; family Protopteridae; genus Protopterus; species Protopterus annectens. The sequence goes on from NC_056741.1 coordinate 1,301,119,756, forward strand.
AGAAGACTGCCTTACCCTGTTGGTGTCCTTATCTTTAGTTCTTTAGGCTAGATTAGTTTTCTTTCTCTTGTTTTTATTTTTTTGATTAATTAATGTATTTATTTATGCATTCTGCTTAGCTTTCCTAAATGTTACAGAAATATACGCAGCAGCAGTGGCAGCAGTCAAATATCAGAAAATTATAACTTATACATAAGGAGTCTTGCAGGGCTTACAGGGTAAATTCAGTGTTCTGTCATACTTCCCATGATAGCAGACTGGGTAGTACCATATGTCAAAATGATGGGTGCTTCTTCATCTTGCTCCCTTACTTTTAGAAAGAAAATGGCAAACTATTCATTTAACTTATTTATTCTGCAAGGAAGAAAATTCAGAAACCCTGAAGTGATAAATGGTTATGGCTTATTTGGCTGCAGAACTCCTTCAAGACGTTTGCAGTGGAAGAGAGGGAAACAGTGACATGCTGTTCCACAGGTACCTCCCACCCACCACCTCTATTTCTGATAAAGGTGTTAGTGTCTTGAGATTTGTCATAAAAAGAAAAACAAAATTAATTCTTTGGAAAATGGCCTACTACAGTGTAACAGGAAGGGAGGGCTGATTGCCAGTGGATGGTGTGAAAGCCAGTGAATTTTAAGACAGGAAAATAAAGTAAAAAAAAGATCTGACATGCTGCATTTTCTGTGTACCTTCTGTTCCTGAGTCACAGTGATACTGAAGGAAAACCAGAAGAAAAGGATGGGCAAGGTGAAGGCAACCAGCGTCCCTAGATGCAAGCTATTAGGAGGCATGATTGACATTTCAATAGAAAACAGTATCCATAAGCATTACATATTGGTATACTTTTAAACCTCATGGCTGCTTAAATGACAGGCAATTAGTGCTGGTCAGAAATTATAAGAAGGATATACTACGTCTGTATGTAATAGCTATTTGACAGAGTTTAATTCCCTTTTTAGGACGCAACTAATTGTTTATTGTTTTTTTTTTTTTTTTTTTTTTGCTTTGTTATTTTGCAACACCACCGTAAGGACCAGAAAATGATGTTTGTCAGAGAACCTGAAGGCTTTGCAAAGGTTAATAAAATATTAAAGCTTTAGCAAGAGGGATAAATCCCTGACTACACTGCAGCTGACCTGAGTTGGACTAGTGGCTCTGTTGCCTGTAGAAGCTGAACAGTGAGGATAAGAATGAACTGCCACTGGCTACTCATCCATCCTGAGGGAAAGAAGAAAGGCTATTCTGGCCCATCACATAGATAACACATAACAAAATCACTAAGTGTTCATCCACTGAAGCTCAGAGCCAGAAGAGTGTGAGCTACAATACTGCATTTGCACTACATAGCTGAAAGGAAAATTATAGTGTTAAGGCACACTTCATCTCAGAGGTTAGTAACTACAGGCTCAGAGCATATGCTGAAGGGAGTGGGGGTGCTCCCAGGGGGAAAGGTAAGGCCACTTCCGCTGGATAAGCTAGCCTCCCACTCCCTACTACTGAACACTGGGAAATGGGGAAGGGAGCTGATGGACAGTAGGGCTCCTGTTCTCCTAGAATGGATGGGCCAAACTGGCAAAGATAGTGGAGAAATCAGGCAATGTCCTCTGGGCAGCATATATAGCTCAGATTCATTACAGGAACCATTTTACTGGACCTTTTAAGTTTTATTACTACATCAAACAGTAATGTATGTTACCTCCTGAAAAGCATCTCTACATTTCTAAAATGTTAACTGAAATTTAAATTAAAGGTGCTTGAGACCAAGCACTATCACAATAAAAAGGAATAAGCAGACAAGTGTTAAAGGATCTCTCTGCAAAGCACTAACTCTGTGAGTTTGATCAGTGGACCCAGTGATGGAATAGCCAGACAGGATAGGATGGGAGTTAATGGCTGTTGCAGGCTCATCTACACCAAGGATGGAAGGTGACTGGATCCCACTGCTGTTATGATAACCAATGGAAGCCAGGTGTAGAAACAGTACAAAGATGGAATCGATCAGCTATGGAACTGGTATGAAAGGCACACCAAGTAGCATAAGCTGTATCTGGGAGCTAGTTATGCATAAATATAGATCCATCTGCTGTGTATTGTATTAATGGCCGCAGTAAGGAATTGGGAGTTAGACAGATAAAAACATCTATACACAGTTGCTTGGATGATTTCCTCCTGTGATCAGTTCTCATTCTGTAGGGTAACAAATGGGCTATTAGGTCTCAAACTATGCAGGGAATGAATGGGCCGGTGGGATACAGAATGGCTGTGGATTTGCAGGCAGCAGATTGGGGTGGGGGTATGGAGCCTAAAAATTATTTTAAAAAAGAGTGTGTTAATAAACAGCAAATAAAGTGACAGACAAACACAGATCATTAAAAAAATTCTAGGCTGGTAAGAAAGGGAAGGTCTTTGGGGAGCTTTTGAAACTAACCAGTGGCTGGAGAAAAATGCTCCACAGGTCAGGTGTTTCACAGGAAAAGAAAGGACCACAGCATATGCCCAAAACCATTCTGGGAACCTCCAAAAGAGCCACGATGAAGGAACAAATGAGCCTGGAAGGGATGTAAGGACTCAAGAGCTTTTCATACAAAGGGGACCCATGCAGAACTAAATAGACTGTGCAGATCTTACAGCACCACACTAATGTGAAGATAATTACAAATATGTGTAAATAATCAGGCTGCAGAGTTCTGAGTTAGATGAAATTCTTCAACTTCTGCATAATGGATCCTTAAGTAAAAATGGAGTTATAGTAGCTGCGACATGAAGAGGCAGGCATGAACCATTGAAAGGTCCTCAAGAGGGAAAAGATGGCTGATAAAGGGTATGTTACTTAAATGGAAAGAGAATACTATAATAACTGAGGACAGCTTCTCCCTAAGCATCAATCTGTTGTTGGAAACACATCAAGATTTTTAACACAAGCACAAATTTCACATAATTGGCACCAAAAATGATGATGCCAGTTATAAATGGGCGCTATACATTCCTTAAAGGGGTCTGAATAACCATGGCCACTTTCTTGGAGTTGTTAACCTTGAAGTACTTAAATTCATCTAATGTTTAATGCATTCCAGATCATTACCAAGAAGGTCCACTGTGGAATGAACCTCAAGACAATTCTATTCCAGACTTCCAAGATGGCTGCATATTGAGTAACAGCTTAACTCTAGCTCTCCCAGTCTGAAAACAGAAACTCAACAGAGAAGGCCAGTAGACTTTTGTGTTTATGGGTAAATTTCAGTAACTAGCTAGTAAGTACACTGCCTGGATGCCAAGAAAAAAGAAATACAGAGCACCTGGAAAAATCAGCTACAAAACGTGAGGAAGAAACACTGACTGGGGAAAGTTCTGCAGCTGCTCAGCAAAAAGCAATGCAACCTCCAGACATGACTTCCAGTAACCTACAGGAAGATATAAGACAGCTGCACAGAGACCTAGTTAAAATAAACAAAACACTGATGGAGTATATCAAAACAAACAACAAAAGGCTGGAAAAAATGGAATAAGCCATTTAAAAAGATTTTCAGATGAGGTGATTAAGCTGCAAAAATCAGAAGTTGAAATGAAGAAAAAGCTGGCTGAATATGAGACTGCTCAGGAAGAGATGTTTCAAAAAAATAAGTGAATTAGAGGACAGAGCACACAGAAAACCTGAGATTTTCAGCTATACCAGAGAAGCTGGAAGAAACAGACTGCATTAATTTTATGAAAGCACAAATAAGCAACTGGACTGGTATCCCACAGCACAATGTTAGCTGAAAGGGCACAACATGTGCATGCTCCAAACCTGGCTATGAGAAAGCAACCTAGACCTTTAATAGTAAAGATGCAACCCTACCAGCAGAAGGAGTTGATTCCGACAAAACTGTAGCAGAAGGACAAAGTACTAAAAATGGTAGACAGCACTGTTTGTGGAGAATGATTACTCATTGTACACCAGGCAGAACAGGAGTAAATTCATTCCACTCTTCACTGAATGTAGAGATGCAGGTATGAGATTCAAAGTGAAAATCAAAAGTACATGCTAAGGAGGAAATACAAAAGTTTGTTCAATAAAAGGTGAGCTGTGAAACAGAATGAGATTCTGCTACTTGCTCTTCTGGTAATAAAGACCACAGGGAGACTTGGTCTTGGCATGACAACTGTGAAACCATTCTCACTGTTTCAATGGAAAATGTTGGAGAGAAGGAAGGGACCACGAGAGTTGACTAGAAGAATCGAGAGTACGTTGGAAATGAAGCAGAGACAGGATTTGGGAGATGGAGATGAACAGTAATGAAACTACTAACAATGTGGGATTACAATGCAATAATTATATTTGTGAAATATGATAGAACAAGAAAATCTGGGAATACTGGACTTTTCAGAATTTTTTGGACTTGTGGGATACTCTATATGCCCTACCCTACTTCATGATATTAATGTTTGGAAAAATGCTTTGAGGAGGGGAGAAAGTTAACTAAGAAAATAAATTTTTTCCTTAATAGTACTATTTTTGTGGTGTATGGTTTTCTTTGCATGCTATAAATTAAAGTTTTCTCAGTTATTTTAAGTGTAATGGGGATTATAAATAGGTGCTGCTGTTCTTTTTGTTGCTTTCTTTCTCCCTTCTCTTTCTTCTTGTTCAGTTTTAAGAAATGTAGGAAATGCAGGCAGTGCAATGTAAAAAAAAACTGGTTAAAAGAGCATGACAAAAGAAAAAATAATGTGTTTTTCTCATTCTTGCATGGAGAGATGACTAGATTAAGGACCTTAGATGCATTTAGTAACATGTTTTAAGAGAAAGCGAGTAAATGGAAAAAGAATATTGAATATTAGGAGGCTTTTTTTCTAGCAAATGAATGTGTGCTTAGTAGCAATTCTGTATCTGGCCCATGTCTCCATTGAAACAATCTGATAAAGAGAACCTGGCTGTCCCATTCTCATGTCTCCATGGAGGCAATCTGATAATGAGAAATTGGCCGTCTGGTTCTCAGGTCTCAATAGAGACAATCTGATAAAGAGAAACTGGATGGTGAAGAGTGATTGGCTGGGGGGAAAGAAAAAGAGAACCCGGCTAGGAGATAATGATTTTTGAAAGCATTCAGGGGTTTTCACAGCTTGGAGAGCTATAAAGATAAGCAAAATCAGTTACCACTTAGTAGAAGCACAGGATGCACCATGCATCTTAGCATGGATAATGGTTAACTCAAGTCTGTAAGTATGGCTGTTAGATTGGGACACTTGCTCATATTAGGAGGCTAAAACTTCAATATTTGAAGATGTATATAGTGTTGTGTGTTTGTATTAAATTAATAGATTTTAGGGGGTATTGGGGGTTGTCTTTTTGTGTGAGGGCTTTCAATAAAACAAAAAGTTTTGTAAGATGTGACATAGGCTCAAATGGATATGACAAGAAACAACTATATAAAAGGTCAACCTGCCAAATAGTGCATGCGTGCAACACAAAAGCTGGAACTAGACATTTAACAAAAAAGGTGTTATACATAAAAAGTTGAGAGGAATAACTTTTAATGCAATGATGGTTTCTGTAATGTCTTTAAATGTCAATGGTCTCACAGATAAATATGAAAAAGAAAGAATACTGAACTATATTAAAAATGTAGAGTGCAAATAGCTATATTACAGCAGACATACTTGGAAAGATCTGAAGATGTGAATTTGATAAAGAAAGGTTTTCAGGATGGTTATTCAGTGGAATATCTAGTATAAAGGAAAAGAGAAGCACTGATATTAATTGCAAGAGGGGCTCTAATAGTGATAGATGAGGATAAAGAAGACAATAATGGCAGATTTGTAGTGCTAAGTGGCTACTGGCAAGGGGGAGGATTACAATGGCATATATTTATATTCCACCTAAAACTGCTATAATGGACTTTAAGAAAATTCTAGGGAAATAATCAGTTTTCAGCAAGGAATATTACTTATATGTGGGAAATGGAATTTGATTTGTAGCAGTGAAGATGTGTGTGGGGGGCCCAGAAGGGAAGGTATAACAAAGGAGGCTACATTTTTGAAGAAATTTTTGAAAATATTTGGCATGGAAGATGTGAATTCAGTACTAGGAGTTTGGAGTGAATTTACATATTATTCCTCAGGATATAAAAACTGGGCTAGGCTAAACAGAATTTACATTTCTCAGGAATATGTGCATTTAATTGAAGGTCTTGATATGCACCCAATAACTATTTCAGATCATGCACCAATAATAACTAAAATAAAAACACAGGGTAATGAAATAAAAATGAGACACTGGCACTTTCCCTCCTATCTGTTGAAAAGTGAGGAATTTAAGAAATAGGTAGTGGAGATTATTCAGGAGTTATTTGAGAGGATAGAAATTACTTCTGAAAATATAGGTACGGAGTGGGATAAAATTAAGGTGGAGTTTAAAAATAGGTAATAATCACAGCAAACAATTATGGTTAGTACAGAGAACATTTTGAGACTGTTTCAAATCTTTTCAGGATACAAAACTAATGAAGCTAAAACAAAGGCAACAGCGGTAAATTATGTATCCACATATGAATTGGTAAAGCAATATCCAAATTTATGGGGACATGATAAAAGTAAAGTATTTAGGAGCATGGATTAAAAACAATTCTGGTGTGGCAGCTAAGAAAACATGGGAAGAGACTAAACAAAAGATAATATAAAGGCTGAGAAAATGGAAGCTTTGTTATATGGATATAGATAGTAAGATATAAGGAGTTAAAATGTTTTTTGTCCCATAAGTCTTATATACAGATCAGGCATATTTTTATCAACGAGAGAAGTTGTCGAAAGCAATTAACAAAGAGCAGAAGGACTTTATCTGGGAGGGGAAGACAGCAAGAGTCAAGTGGGATAAACTGATTCTTCCAGTAGAATAGGGCGGGATTGGGATTACCTGGTTTGAAGGGTTACTTCAGAGCTACACAGTTCAGGCTTCTATACATAGCACAAGCAGAAAACTATAACTCAAAGTGGAAAGGGATGACGAAATGGGGGGAAGCTCAAAAAATCAAGGAGAGACTGAGATTTTAGATGCATGTCTTTAAAGAGAATAGTAATAATCATACAGAATATTATATCTATAAAGTTGCAGAAAGTTTCTTAAGAACTAAGCGAACACGGCAATGGATAAAGGAGATTCTGCCAATTGGGATGACTGCAATTAGGGATATAGACAATAGCCAAGAGGGGGCTGGAATTTAGAGAAAACTAGCAAAGGAACCAAGGTATTGGGAGCAAACAACTAGAGAGGAAAAGATGACAGAATGGGAAGACGCTAAAACTTTATTTGGATGGCAGGTTAGAGATTGCTTTCCCTGTCAAGGATTGACATCATAGTATAGGCAAAGAGAAAGAAATAGGGTCTTAAAATTAGACCAGCACTGGTAAAGTTTTTTAGTAGAATCTAGAACAGAAGCTGACATTAAAAAAGGAATAATTAGTAGAGCATATAAAATATTGCATGATACTACACGAATCAATCACAGGAGGTTAGAAAAGATTGGTAAGAGAGATTGGATAAGCAATTCACAAAGAAAGAATGGAAGGATATACATATGTCTCCAAAATATGCAACAAAATCTAGAAGATTAGGATTTTTGCTTGGAAATGTTTACGTAGATATTTTTCTACCCCAAGTAGACTCCAGAGAATTTTTCCTCAGGTAGGCAGCAAATGTTGGAGTTGTGACAGGGAAGAAAGAGGTAATTGGGAACATGTTTTCTGGCAGTGTGGTGAGTTGGCGGACTTTAAGGATTCCCTGTGGGCTGCACTGTCAAAGATGCTGGGTGGGCAGATTGATGTGATGAGGAAGATGGCTTTTCTGAGCTATGATACAGAACTGGAGTTGCCTAGACATAGTAAGGCCTTGCTGTGTCTAATTATGGTGGCCACCAAAAAAGTAATTACTAGAAAATGGAAATCAAAATCTCAACCAACTATACTAGAGGTAGTGAATGTAGTAACAAAGATAAAACAACTGGAACTGAGATCCCTAGAAAAGGGCAGGAACAAACTACATATAAAAAAAGGAATTGTGGGAACAATACACACGGGAGGAATGAGGTTTAAAAGAAGACAGGACTTAAATGAGCTAACTAATGTTTGACTGAAATGATTGGGTAGATTATAAGTGATGTATAATGTTTGCAACTGGGAGTGTGTCAGTACGGTTTGTGATATAAAATGCTTGTAACTAGGATTGTGTCGGTATGGATTGTTTTCACTTATATAAATATGTGATTGCATATGTCGCAAGTGACGGTTTAATAAAGATGTTTCTTGTTAAAAAAAAGTCAGGAATGGAATAATTAATACAATGTTGCTTAGGTTATATGTTATACAGAAATACACGTGAAGTATAATGTTTGTAAATGTGAACTTGTTAATACAGTTTGATTGCTTTAATATAAATATAAATGTGTCTGTGTCACAAGTGATAATTCAATAAAGGTGTAAAAAAATAACATTCACTGTGGATTTTTTGTCTTGACGAAAGGAGAGGTACAGTTACGTATTATCTGCACAGCAGTGAGACTGAAGATTTCTCATGCAAGTATACATACAGAGAACAGTGAAGGGCACAAACCTGAACCCTGTGGAACACCAAAAATAACAGGATACTCTGAAGTGGTATTAAAGCCATACACTACCTACTGTACCCATACAGGAAGGTAGGAGAAAAACTACTTCAGAGAAATAACTGTATGTTCACAAACAGTACAAAAGAATGTTCTGATGTATTATATCAAACACAGAAGAGAAATGGAGATGGAGGAGATCATTCCTAATCTGAGTAAGAACAATCTCAGCACTATGTGAAGTACTGAATGCAGACTGGAATGGGTCATTAATTAGATCAACCTGTACACTAAATGATGCTGAAAACAGGCAACATTCTCAATAGCCTTAACAATAAATGAAAATTAGAAAGGGGGTAGTAGTTATCCAGGTCATCTGCATCAAGAGTGGGCTCATCTAGTCATTCTTTAGGACAATCAGAAAAAAACACACTACATAAAGAGGAGGAGATAACCTTCTTACTAAAAGAGCCCAGCACATCCAGAGAGGTAAAAGTCAATCTTGCAGGGCAAGTGTGCAATCTGCATCTCACAGGTCACATGCCAGAAACCAAACATGCAAATTCCATAAATTTAGCAAAGGCATCCACATGATGACCAAGGCAGACTCTCCCATCAGATGCCATACTGTCCCGCTGCCTGTCCCCATATTTATCATGGAAGATGAAATATTCTTAAATATACAAGCTTGACTGGAAAATAACCTGCAGTTAACTCACATTCTTCAAAAAAAATTGTTATACAAGTGGAAAAACATAACTAATTACTCAGCCTATGAACCATTTGATAGTGGCCATCTGGTTTGATCTAAAACAGATTTCCATAGATAATCTAGGGAAGGCTTTGCATCAAGAGCCCAGGACATCTCCATTAAAGCTTAAACCTCCACCACAGTCTCCTGTTCACAGAGCTCAAAAAGGCTAAGACAGAATTAAGTGAAAAGGGTGCACTACAAGGCATTACATAGCTGTTTTTCTATTGTTTGTGGGACTTCTATTATACTCAGCTTTCAAAGTGCACACCCTAATGACATTGCTACAATACACATTTTCTCTGGGAATTTGTATCATTCTCACATTTTTTAAGACTTTTGGTGCCTGAAAATCCTGTAAAGCAAAGTGTTTGAAGCCTTTCCTTTCCTCTTTTCTCTCCCACAAGGGTAATAAACTTAGAATCTCTGGGAATTTATCATAGAATCAGTCACAAGCAAGAAAGTAGTTGAGGGTAGTGTATCAGGAAATATGATCTCAACGGCTAACTTGGTTTTAGACTTCACAAATGGCAAAGTAGTTTAGAAAACGTTTGTAGCTTTGACACAGGGCCTATTTTCAGTATTTCTAAAATGTCAAAGAACATAAATGTAACAAAGTCTGTAGGAAAACATTTACTAACATTCATCCAAAGGTTCTAAAAATGTAAGCAATAATTCCACATACTGTCATTTTACATCAGCATTTGAAAAACCTAAAAGAACAGCAGTTAAAAAAATCTCCTGGAAAGACAGTGAGTGCACTGAGGGAAGAAAAAAACACAACCAAAAAACAAAGTTCTGTAAGTGTGGTTGCACCCACTAAGCTGTTTAAACGTAGAAGTACCGAATGGATCAAAAATACACAAACATCACGGTGGTCCCTTAAAGACAAGTACCCCCCACATCCCAACTTCTTAGATGTAAATGAACTACTGAAACTCACCTTGAGGTTTTCAAATGTAGGCACTCGTGATGCTAGGTCAGGCCAGATCTTTTCATGAAAGAAATTATAATCTACTTCCAAGTTACTGATAGATGGTTCCTCTTCCTACAAAATATATTTGTTTTTCATTAATTTCTGTATTAGTATACTTTTAATGCCATTCTCCCAGACAATCTTGGTGAATGCATGCATGCCTAGAAAATAAAAGAACAGGAAGGGTACTGCAGTTATGCCTAATCACTTGCTACATGGAGATTTTAGAGTATAACATTTGGTTATCAATTTCTATTTTAAATACTTCCTTCACCATGTCTAGGTGTTACTTACCGCTCTCTGTGAACAAGTTTTATCTTCTAAAAGTATTGAGCCTGTTTCTGTGACCCTCAACTCTCAACATTACACTGCATATAGAAAGTATCACACGGTAAAACAATCATCACTGAGAGCTCCTAAGAAGAAATTAGGTCATCCTTGACACCCCAGGCACTACAAACAAAGATACACAACTAGGAAGATGCACATCCATCTCAATAATCATAGCCCCTCCATGATTATAAAGTGTTTATGTCTATAATGGTTAAATGAATGGCAAAAGTGATGCCAACATTGATAGATATTGACCAATGTGGTTTTCTGGAGGGAAGGCAAACATTTGACAACATTAACATAACAATAACGATCTGGAAGGAAGGAGAATTTAAAAAATACATTTGTTATGGGTGGGTATTGATGAAGAGAAAGTCTTCGACAGAGTAAGCTGGGATTTTATGAGTAGGGCAATGGAAGAATTTGCACTTCCTGATACAATACTATCTTAAAAGGATATATGGAGGCAGAAATCAAGAGGGTTCCTCTCTAATATGTTGTGTCTGCACAGAGGAACTATGCAGACACTAGCAAAGAAAATAAAGGACTCAGAAATTCAAGGATATGATTAGGATGATGTTCAAGAAAAGTTGGCTTTATTTTGCAGATAATATTATTTTGTACCTGACAAAACCAAAAAAAAAAGGAAACCTCAGTGTTGTGGAACATTCTGAGACAGTTCCATTTTTTTTTTTTAGGGGGGGGGATATAAACTTAATGAAGATTAAACAAAGACTATAGCTATAAACTACATACCCATGCATGAATTGGTTCAAAGTACCCATACTTATGGGGACATGATAAAATGAAATATTTAGTATTGATTAAAAATGATTCTGTTAAGGCAGCTATGAATATGTGGGAAGAAACGAAACAAAATATAATACAAAACTTGAGAAATTGGAAGCTCTTGCCTATGGATAAGGATAGCAAGATACAAGCAGTAAAATGTTTTCAGTTCCTTTAGTTTTATACACAGGTCTATCATATTTTTATCAACAAGAGGAGGAGCTATGGATAGTAATTAATAAACAGTTGAAAGATTTTATTTAGGAGGGGAAGATGGCAAGAGTCAAGTCGGATAAGATGATACACCCAAGAACAAGGAGGTTTAGGATTACCTGATTTGCAGGGATATTTTATAGCAAAGGAAAAAAAAGTGGGTAATAGTGATGTGTTAGAGCAACACCATTTAGATTCTTACACATAATACAAGCAGAAATCTACAATTCAAAATGGTAAGGGATGACACTAAAGAAGGGGGTAATTCAAGAAATGCGATTGCCTTCCAGATCAGGAATTAATATCAGAGTACAGACAAAGGGAAAGGGATAGGGGAATCCCAAATGAAAGGCCTGCACCTATTGGGTTTTTAACTGAATCTAGAACAGAAGCTGCTGTTAAAAAAGGGGATTAATAGTACGGCATATAAAATATTGCACAATAACTACAGGAATCAATCAGAAGAGGTTGGAAAAGATTGGGAACAGAGATTAGACATGCAATTCACAAAGAAATAATGGGTGGACATATGTATGGCTCCCCAATATGCAATAAAATCTAGAAGAGTTAGGATTCTTGCCTGGTGTTTGCATAGATACTTTTATAACCCAAGACGACTGCAAAGAATTTTTCCTCAGGTACATGGCAAATGTTGAAGGTGTAATGGCGAAGAAAAAGGTGCTTGGAAGCATATATTCTCAGAGTGTAATGAGATGGCAGACTTTAAAAATTCTGTATAGAGTACTCTGTCAGGAATACTGTGCATGGAAATGAGTGCAACTAAGGAAATTATTTTTTTGAGCAAGGATACAGGATCTGAATTGCCTAGACACAGTAAAGCCTTGTTTTGTTAAATTTTGGTGGTTGCCAAAAAAGCAATTACTAGAATATAGAAATCAAAGTCTAAACTAACTATACTTGAAGTAGTGAATATTGTAACAGAGATAAAAGAACAGGAAGTGGGATCTTTAGAAAAGGGTATGAGTAAATTATATAGAACAAAATGGAAATTGTGGGAACAATACATGCAGAAAAAATGTACTGGAGGAGGAATAAGGTTTAACAGAAGGCAGGAATTGAAGAATGTATATAATGTTGCTTTGATTATATGATATAACAATCTATGTGATCCTTAGCATGGAGAACATCGATATCTGTGCAGTAACAGAAACCTGGTTCAAGGCTCCAGAGAGCACCCCAGCACTACCAGGTTATACCTCATACCATGCTTTTCAGCCCCAAAACTTGGACTGTACCACAAAAGGAGGGGGAGTATCAATATTCGTCAAAGATACCCACACCTCCAGGTTGGTGGCACGGCAAGAAGCATCAGAGACTATCCATGTGCAACTAACAGTGGGTAAAACTGCCTTCCAGTTTATAGCCTGCTACAGACCACCCTCCCAAACCCAGGAACCCCACTCGGCCTTCCTGAGAACACTGGAAAATGTGAAGGTCTCTCCAAACACCATTATATTGGGTGACTTCAACTACCCAAACATAGACTGGGAGCATTACTCTAGCTCCAACAACCTAGCACAAAGGTTCCTAGAATTTATAAACTCGAATGTTATGGAACAACTTGTTACCACTCCCACAAGAAGGGAAAACATACTGGACCTGATCATCACCAACATGGGGACTCTATGCTCCAGACCAGAAGTGTATCCCTCACTGGTAAGATCAGACCATAAACTAATCTCACTGGATATTCACATCCCGACTCCACCCACTGCCCTGAAAACCACAGTGAAAAACTTCTCTAAAGCAAATTTCACACTCCTCAAAACCGAGGTGGAATCCTTCAAAGCCCCCAGGCCTGTGGAAAATATGGCCCAGACCGCAGAATCCTTTATAAATGCATTCTATGAACACCTTCAGGAATGCATGGATCATGCAATCCCAAATAAAACCAAGTCCCAATCCTCCAAAGGCAGACGTCCTGTCTGGTGGACCCCAGCCATAAACAAACTATACAATAGAAGGAGGAAGCTACTACATGACAGAGCAAAATCCCAAAGGGAAGGCATCTCTGATCAGTATTAGCAAAAAAACTACGGGCACTCATAAAATCGTCTAAGGCCAGCTTCGAGAGAAAAATTGCACAGGATAAGGATAATCACAAGGCTTTCTTTAGTTATGTTAGGAACCTGGGTGGGAATTCCCAGATATGCTCAGAATTAGTCCAAAATGACAAAAAATACACCGAACCCACAGACATTGCTAACATCCTAGCTGACAGGTTCAGCGCAAACTCCCCCCTCCACCAAAGGGCAAATATCTATCCCAGCAGAGTGCTGCCTCCCTGACATCTCAGATGCTCAGGTAAGAGCTGCCCTCTCCAAAGCAAAAAACACAGCATCAATGGGACCAGGCGGTGTCCCGGGCTGCATCCTACATGAACTCCAAGAAGAGCTAAACCCAAACATAAAACTACTGTTCAATCTCAGCCTTACTGCAGGATATGTACTCAAAGAGTGGCATACAGCAACAGTGGTCCCTCTCCACAAAGTTGGTGCCTCAATGGATCCTGGAAACTATCGCCCCATAAGCCTGACTAGCTTGGTCTGCAAAGCTATGGAAAGGATCATCATGGACCTCATAAATAAAGATATTGGGGACCTACAGACACTGGATCCTACCCAGTTCGGCTTTGTTAAGGGCAGATCCTGCCTCTTAAACCTGGTTGATTTCTTTGAAACAGTCACCAAGGCCATTGACGAGGGGAAGGTGGTCCACACAGCCTACCTGGACCTCGCAAAAGCCTTCGATACAATACCCCACTCAGGCATTATAGATAAGCTCACCAGCTTAAATATAAACCCCTATGTCACTAGATGGGTTGCAAACTGGCTCAAGGACAGAACCCACATGGTTAGAATTGCTGGAGCCATGTCAGACTCCAAACCAGTTACAAGTGGCGTCCCACAAGGCTCAGTCCTGGGACCTCTCTTGTTCGGTATATATTTCTCGGAGGTACAGGCCAACACGGAAGGACTGTGGCTGACCAAGTTCGCAGATGACTGCAAACTGGGCACCATAATCGACTCTCCAGCCGACACAAGCATCCTCCAAAAGGGCCTCATAGAAACAGACAACTGGTGCCAGAGCCATGGCCTCAAGCTAAATGCCAAAAAGTGATAAGTCATCCCCTTTGGCAAAAACAAAGTGCCCACAAATTACCACATAGGTGGTAATCCATTAAGTACAGAAGAAGTAATTAGGGACCTGGGGACCCCAAGTTGATAGCAATCTCTCATTTGACAACCACCAAAGTGGTTAGAAAAACATTTTATATAGCCCACCTAATCATGAAGGGATTCACATCTAGATCAGGGGAGGTCATCGTGCCTCTTTACTCATCCCTCATTAGACCCATAATTGAGTACAATGCCCCTTTTGGGATGTACCTTACTAGACACCTGCAGCAACTGGAAATACCCCAAAAGTACCTCACCAAGAGGATCAAAGGGCTCAAACAGATGCCATATGCTGCCCGGTTAAAGAAACTCCAGCTCTACTCAGTGGCATACCGCCTGCTCAGAGGCGATCTGTGCCTGACGTATAAAGCCATGTCCAACCCGGAATTAATGGACATGCTGCACCTCAGAAAATCCAAATCCCATCGAGCCATGCACTCGAGAGACTTAAACCTCAGCACTGAAATAAATAGGACATGCTGGAGGGACAGATTCATAACTCAGAGGCTCCCTTCACTCTGGAATAAAATCCCAGTCCAGGTTAGGCAGAGTCCCTCATTGACACTCTTCAAGAGGAATCTTGATGAGTGGATGGGAGATCATAGGTTTACCCCCGGTATCACTTCTGTTTCACTGTTTGACAGAGGCACAGTATACTAACCTCGAAAAAGGGCATAGCAAAATTAATTTAAAATGGGTGGCGAAAGCCAAACACACTCTGGCTAGGCTTATAAATGCCCTAGGGCAGATAGCCTAGTATGAACCTGTGAACCTATATACAACATTTGTAAATATGAACTTATTAATATGGTTTGATTATTTTTATATAAATGTAAGTTTGCCTGCGTCACAAGTGATAATTCAACAAAGGTGTTTAAAACAATAATCATAACCCCTCAACCCAAACTGATTTACTGCAGCCTTCCTTTAAATTCATTCAATATTATTCAGATACTTCTTTCGTTTAGTTAACAATGACTTAAATATTTGCCTCCCCTATCCCTCATGTATTTAACCATTTACCTCAACTCATCTATCACATGTTTCGCCTCACTCCTGGCACTGGTGGATGCCAGAAAGGAGAAATGAAATTCAGAAGCAGCTGTTATCAGCTTGTGGAGTCAAGAGATTTTTTTTCTTTTAAATGCCGTAATCAGTCCATTACTTGGCAGCCAGCAAGTATGGGCATATGGAAGACATGCAGAGCCCAGACTGACATTTTACTAAGCTGGACTGTGAACATTCCTTTTTTGGGCTTGTAGTCACTAATCATGAAGGCCCATGCAATGCAGTGCAATACTGAACCCCTTTCCCACATGGTTTCCCTGGGGTGGGACAGCACCAACTCTCTCTCCACAGCTAAAACTGTGTACTCCCAATCCTTCAATGCTAAGACTTCTAGTCAAACACAGGATGTCTGGGCTGCAGTCAGCCCAAAACTTCCTCATAATGGAGTAGGTTTAGTCTTATATATTCTAATTTTGGCTTTGCAAGTGTCATGTAACAGCAATCTCTCCTCAAAATTTCCTAATATATAATAATACTTTATTTACTGAATAGAACATGGTCTCCTGACTCCCTAAGATGCTTAGTTTTGTCAGCTGTTTCACATCCTTTGAAATTTTCCTTACAGTTGGCAAGGCTATGCACATATCCCATACCTTACTAAAGTTATAAAATACTAACCATGTCTCACTTGTTGCTATAATCATCATCCTCATCATGCACATATGCAAGACTTCACCACTAAATACTCTGGCACTAATGTGTCTGTCCCCCTCTCTGTCTACCTACATATATTGATATCTTATGTTTCTATGTATATAGACAGAGCCAGAGGTATGTGGGTGTTGTGTGCATGTTTGTGTTTAAAATAATGCCACACTGAACTACACTATTATAGACCATAATGGCCTCTTCAAAAGGACTACAAATAAAACAAGAAATCTCACTTATTGGTTAGAATGTTTTAAATACCTTCAGTTTACTTAACACAGATCTGATACCAACTGTTTTAATGGCTTAAATGTTCCCATAGCAGTACTAAGAGTGTAATAAAAACATTTAACACACTATAACTCACTACAAGTCTACCAGAATCATTATATGATTCCAACGTTACTTTTTTCCTTTAACAGATTTTAAAAAGATTTTGTTTAATTAGATTTTAAAGATTTTAAAAGTATCCCTGTTACCCGTTGCTGACTGACCCCGTAGGCTGCTAGCTGTGCCTGGTGCCCGTGTTGCATTCTACCCTAACTACTACAGACTAGACATCCTACCCTGTAAGGATTTCTCTACGGGACCCTGCTAAAGCCCACTGAAGAGCATTTCAACAACTACCCCCCTCAAGAATTAATTACAGTCTGCCCGTGCTGCATTCTACCCTAACTACTACAGACTACACATCTTACCCTGTAAGGACCAAGCATTTCAACAACTAGCCCCCCTCAAAAATTAATTACAGTGTATGTACTGCTGCATATTGTAACTTAAAGTGCTTCTAGTACCTAAACTATCTTAGTGCTTGTACTTTCCCCGCGCTTGCTAAGCAGCCTACAGCAGTCTTATCTCTTGACCCCTAATTACCCACTAGCTGTAATTTAACTATCAAGCCAGTAGGTGGCACTGCTCACCCACTAAAGTTTCAAGTCCGGTTCTCTACCTTTCTCATTTCTCTCCCATAGCCATCCCCAACCTCTTAGTATTTTTCCCCACTGGCCTGCTCTGTCCTGTGCTTAGTCCTGATCTCCCCCCACACTCACAAGCCTTGACTTACCTGGTTGTTCCACCTTCCAGCAAGCTCCCACTTTTCTGCTTCACCTGGCTGATTGGCTTCAGCCAGCCACCTTCTCTCCAACTCTCCCTCCTCTAATCCCTCCTTCCTAGCTTTTACCTCCTTCCCGTTTCCACTCCTTCCTGCTACCACTTGCCCCACCCTATCTTCTTCCCTTCCTGCCTGCCCCTAGTCTATATAGCGACGCTACTACCTGTAGTGCCATTTTTAAAAGTATCCCTGTTACCCCTTGCTGATCAAACCTATACACTGTTAGCTGCGCCTGGTAAGTACCACAATTCATATAGGCATGCTGCCATACGTAA
Organism: Protopterus annectens; assembly: GCF_019279795.1. NCBI lineage: Eukaryota > Metazoa > Chordata > Ceratodontiformes > Protopteridae > Protopterus > Protopterus annectens. The sequence goes on from NC_056741.1 coordinate 1,301,137,693, forward strand.
AACTTCATTTTAAACTGGAATGGTATATGTTTTACATTGTTTCCTGGTATTTATTCCTCTGTTTGACTAGGGATGCTTTGCAAGCAGGTTACTGTGCGGTTTATGCTTTATTCTGAATGCTTGCATCTCCCAGTCACTTTAAATTGAATTATTCACTCCTGTATAGCTTGCTGCCATTTTTTAGCTGTTTACTTGCTGTTTCAGCTGTGATTGAAATGTAACTCATCCTGTTTTCATAGCTGGCTACTTGCTGATTAGTTGTGCCTGCTTTCAGTTAAAACAGCCTTCTGAAACTGTACTTCTATGTGGCAAGGGAATGCCCTGCGAGCATGTTATTGAGCATTTACTCATGTGTGGGCTGAATGCTCGCTAATCCAATACCCTGCATGCAGTTACATCTGCTTTCTGAAACTGTTTTCCCATGTGGCAAGGGAATGCTCTGTGAGCATGTTACTGTGCGTTTATTCTTTTGTGGTCTGAACGCTCGCTAATTTTAATACCCCTAAAGTGACCAATTTCACTCCATTCTGGCTGCTGCCACATGTCTAAACACTTACTAGCCCTGGTTTAAACTTGTTTAGCAGTCTGCTGACATTTTCCAATGGTAATTAGAGAGTTGGATATACAGCTGCGCTCCAAGAAGGAAATTTGTATGTAGTATCTATCTGGTCTTTTGCTGAAATACGACTCCTTAGACATAAAAGGCGCTCTACAGGTTTAAATTATCCTACTAACAGGAAAACCATAACGGACCCTTTTTTTCCAATATATTTGCATCAAATGTGCATTTGGGGTTTCTTGAACAAAGGAGGTTTTGTTATTTCATCTAGGGAAAGCTTGTGAGGGTGGACTACTGAGCGGTTTGTGTCTTGTTCCACATGCTCGCAAATACAAACGCTGCGAACGGAACTATTTCCAGCTATGCTTACTGCATGTAAAGGGAATACTAGGCGAATGTATTCACAGTTGTACTTTATAATGGTCTGAACGCTCGCTAACCAATATCCAATATAGTCTAAAACTGAATATATCTTGTTCTATGGTGTAAAGTGTGTATGCTATATGGTTATTTTTTTCTGCAGCTCTAACCTAATTGAATGTTAATTTGTTTTATGGTGTAAAGAGTGTATGCTAAATGGTTATCTTTGCTGTAGAACTAACTTCATAACCTAGTACCAGCCTGTATATATTGCACATCTAACAGTTGCTTGGACTGTTTGCCTCTTCTCCCTTCTTTCCCTATTCTCCCGGTTTTCTCTGCTGAAGCCCTATGTATGTATCTTTGTAACCCCTACTCAGCTAATGCTTGTGTTGTTCTGTTCTTTCCCTACAGCTGCCCGTGCTGCATTCTACCCTAACTAGTACAGACTAGACATCCTACCTTGTAAAGATTTCTCTATGGGACCCTGCTAAAGCCCACTGAAGAGCATTTCAACAACTAGCCCCTCTCAAGAATTAATTACAGTGTATGTACTGCTGCATATTGTAACTTAAAGTGCTTCTAGTACCTAAACTATCTTAGTGCCTGTATTTTCTGCGCACTTACTAAGCAGCCTACAGCAGTCTATCTCTTGACCCCTAATTACCCACTAAGTTGTAATTTAACTATCTAGCCACTAGGTGGCACTGCTTACCCACTAAAGTTTAAAATCCAGTTATCTACCTTTCTCATTTCTCTCCCGTAGCCATCCTCAACCTTTTAGTTTTTCCACACTGGTCTGCTCTGTCCTGTGCTTAGTCCTAATCTCCCCCCACACTCCCAAGCCTTGACTTACCTTGTTGTTCCACCTTCCACCAAGCTCCCACTTTTCTGCTTCACCTGGCTGATCGGCTTTAGCCAGCCACCTTCTCTTCAGCTCTACTCGCTTCATTCACTCTGCGGGCTCACTCCACTCCCCTACCCTGCCCCCACTTCCCACCTGCCCCCACCACTCCTACATTTATTTTAGACAAAGCCCCTCCCTCTACTCACTCATCAATCATCCCCACTCCCATGGCACAATCAACCAATCACCTCCACCCCCTCCTTCTTAAACTCCATCTCCCAATCACAACCACTCCAACCCCACTCAAAGTCCACATATACTCCTTGTCTACCTCATCTGATACTTTCCTATCTACCCTACACATTTCTGCCACTAAATACACATACACACCACAGCCATGACTTGTCTTCTAGCTCAAACAATTTGCACCCCATTTATCTGCTTCCTATTCTTACTCCTTTATACCATGCTACCTCCTACCATTCTAACCAACTCCACCCCTCCTTCCTATCCAACCCCCACACTCCCACCCCTCCTCTTCATCCCACTACAAAACATTTCCACAACATATCCGCCACCCTAGTCCAACCCAACCTCTTCCACTACAAATTAAAGCTTGTCCCCCTCCAACCTACATACCACAAACATAAACTAATTCTCTACTGTCCACAATTATTAAAGACCAAATCGAAAATGTCACTACCCTTCCTCAACTTCCTCTGCTTAGCAGGGGACATACATCCAAACCCTGGGCCAAATACTTCCTCTTCTCCTAACCCCACTGTTACAAGCAATAAAACTTACCACAATTACCTCAAATTCTTCACCATGAATGCCCAAAGTCTAAAAAACAAAGTAACCCACTTTCATGCCTGGCTCAACCATAACCTACCGATATTGTAGCCATCTCTGAAACTTGGTTAAAACCCCACATCTGTGATTCTGAAATCCTACCATCTGGGTTCCAAGCCCTCAGACATGACCACTTAAATGGAAAAGGGGGCAGGGTAGCCTTAATCTACTCTAACTTGCTGTCCATATCTCCCTACCCTAATCCTATCCCTCCATTCAACAATGCTGAACTAGTAGTAGGCCTTCTAAAACTAAATAACCACAAAAGAATGTGTATAATTGCCCTCTACATCCCCCCTGGTAATAATATCCCCACTCTTGAAAAAATCCTCCTCTGGACCTCTACCAATATTAAGCTAGAGACCTTCATACTTGGAGATGTAAATATCGACTGGAATAAAATAAACAACTCAAATCCCACCATATCCATCAATTTATATAACTTTACCCAACTAACTAACTATCACCAGACCCAACAAAACTAACCCACCAGGTACAACTCTAGACTGGATCCTAGTATCCGACCCAATAAAGTCACAAACTCTGGCACTACTCCTGACCCTATAGATGACCACTTGCCATCTTTCATCCACAGAGCTACTCACTCCTCTCCTCACCTACACCAATATACCCACACCCATAACCTCACAAACTTTAACCCCACAACTTTCTCTGACACCCTAAAACAAACAAACTGGAACTCCCTAAAAACTCTACCACTAGACAATGCCATAGAATTCTTCAACTCTACCTTCTTAAGCATCCTCAACTCCCTAGCTCCACCAAGAACAAGGAGGGTCAAAACTAAGTCTGCCCCTGGCTAACCAAAAACACAAAAAAACTTATGCCACAAAGGGATAAATCCTGGAAAACATACCACCAAAATAAGCAGCCAGAAACTTTCCTTATATATAAACAACTTCACAACCTTGTTAAAAAACATATCATTAGAGAAAAAAAGTCCTACTATATTAAACTCCACTCCAACCAAACAACCCCAACCATTTCTGGAACTCAATTAATTCTCTTCTCAAACCAGGTACCAAAAAAAACCCATTCCCTAACTCAGGCAAATCTGACTTTGAAATAGCCTCCCTATTCAACTCCTTCTTTACCAACTCCATAGCAGAACTGACCAAGACCTTCCCTAACAACAACCCATCCTCCCAACCCATCCAATCTTCCATACCCTCTGCACAACTCTCTGCCTCCAATCTCCCCCCAATATTTAAACTTAAACCCATCTCTACCTCCCTCATAAAAAGATTACTGTCTAAATTAAAACCATGCTCCAATGCCCCTGACAATATTCCATCTTCCTTCCGAAAAATAGCCACAGACAGTATTGCTCTTCCCATCAACATCTTAATCAACAGATCCATGTAGGAATGTTATGTCCCCAAACTATGGAGTGCTGCCTTTATCCTACCTCTCCATAAGGGAGGCAAAAACAATAGCATCTCTAATTTCTGCCCTATAGCTATCCTCTCTCCAATCTCTAAAATCCTAGAGAAATGCATCCACCTACAGCTTATGCCATTCCTAGCCAAGCATCAACTAATTACTCCAATCCAACATGGTTTCCAACCTGGCCATAGTACTATCACCACCATGCTCTCATTCTTAGACACAGTAAATCTGGCCCGTGACTCTGGTAAAATTGTCTCTACAGTTCTACTTGATCTATCCAAAGCATTCGCTACCATTTCCCACACCCACCTCTTAAACCACCTTTCTAGCCTCCATCTCTCCAAGAATTCTTTATCCTGGTTCACAAGCTACCTCTCTGGCAGATCTTAGGCCGTGAAATGGGGGAAAGGCACCTCTTCCTTCCTTCCATCTCCCACTGGGGTACCTCAGGGATCTACACTTGGTCCAATGCTGTTCAACATCTTTATTAATGACTTCCACAAAGCCATACCCAATACCACAATTGTACAATATGCAGACGATTCAACTTTAATCTGCTGCACCCCCACCCTCCCTGAGCTACAAATAATAACCCAAACTGCCTTCTCTTCCACTGAACAATGGATGCTCCAAAGCCACCTCTCACTAAATGCTAACAAATCCAAAATTCTGTTATTCTCTCTGTCAAAAGCCTCCACTCTTGATAAAAAGTCTTTCCAAATTAATAGCCACAACAACGCTGCCTTAGAGGTTGTTCCTTTTGCTAAACTTCCTGGGGTAACTATTGATGAACACCTAAAATGCGACACTCACATCAGGCAAAACATTAAGAAAACTCATGTTAAACTTGGTATGCTATACAGAAACATCCACTTCCTTTCCCCTCTCACCAGACAAACCCTTGCCACTGCCTATCTGCTCCCCTCACTCTTATATGGTGCTCCTCTCCTACCAACCTATCTACCTCTCTCTCTCCTCCAAACTGGAAGTCTGTTATAATAAGATTTCTAAATTTGTCACCAAAGCCAAATTCTCCTCCCAACATTGTACTGACCTTCGTTTGTTAAACTGGCTTGAACTCCCCAACCATCTAGATTATCTCCAAATTACTACAGCCCATAGACTAATTTTTCAACCTACTAAGTGCCCAGCCCTAACCAATATCCTCCAACCATACACCCCTCCAAGATCTCTAAGATCAACCCACCAAAACCTAATCACCGTCCATAAACCCAATCATCCTGCTGGACAGTTTCTGCTATCCTTTTCTTTAGCTAAAAATGGAATTCTTTGCCATCCTCTCTAAGGACTTGTGAAAGATTTGAAACCTTTAAAACTCTCCTACACTCTACCTTTCTTCCAACTGGAAATGCAACTCTTCTCTCCCCACATAGCCTTATGCTTTTCCCTCCCTATAAGCTTTTCTCTACCTCTGAGCTTAAACCTAACCTGACGTAATTGTAAAAGGTAAACTCACAAATGTACAAACTACATTAACCTCTACCACCCTCTACTCTCTTTCTCTTCTCATTCTTTCCCCCCCTCATCTAGTTGCCTCTGCCTCCCTTCATTTCAGATAGCTTATAATCAGGGAACTTATTCCTGTTCTTCAGCTTAAAATAAAATCTGTAACCATGATTTCTCCACTATAATTTCCCTGTACCTACTCTATACAATACCTTCCTAAATACTTTGACACCATGAAACCAAAGAATTTATGTTTTCTGACACAAAATGATATTTCAAGTGTGTTTCTCTTTACTTTGATTGTAACTGTCAACACACTGTATAACACAAACATATTTAATTGTATTTCTTTACCTCATTTAATTTTGATTTTAACTGTGAATAACACTATGTAATGCGGATCTTTTCTCCCCGGGCCTCCACTGAAAATGGGCTCCCTGAGCCCAGTGGACCTCCCCGGTCATCAAACCGAAATAAATAAACAGCAGGTGTAAGGCAGATGTCCCCTTCTGCTAATATTACCTCTTCTGATAACAGACTCCTTGCTGTTTATCATTTCCAGCAAAATATCGTGTCATAGATCAGGCAGATAGGACTTCTCAAACATAGCATACACAAATGATTTCTTGATCACAGCAAAGAATTATTCCTAAAATTGGGTTCCACAATCTGGTAACGCTCTTTGATCAAACCCAAAACTAACAACGAAACTAGTGAAGAGACAGAACAGCAATTTTTTTCCCAGGGAAAAAAATCGCTGTTCTGAAAAAAAAACAAACAAACCAAAAAAACAAAACCAAATGAAAACACAACATAAAGTGCCCCCACCACTGAAGTATACCAACTCTGAGATCACACCACAGTGGAGGAAATGGCAAACTCCCGAAAATGGCACAGCAATTTTTTTCCCTGGGGAAAAAACTGCTGTTCCATGTCTTCGCTATTTAGGTTGTTCGACGTTTAGGGTTCGATCAAAGAGCGTTTGCTTTTATCAGCTTAGCTGAAATTGACCCCCCTTTAACATCATTGAGGACTAAGGGACTGAGGAATAAAAAACAGAGTATACCACACACAGGGAGCTACAGTGCTCAATTATGTGTAAAAAATAAAGAAAAACACTCTTTTTGTTGTTTTAAATAGTAGTGCAGTGGATTACAATTAGTCAAGCAAATTTGCATTCAGGTTTTTCTATAAGAGTTCAGTACTGTTGTAGTAATTTTCAAATCCTTTTGAAGGGAATATAAGAAAAGGTTATTAGTTAGACGATGGACAGGATATAGCACAAAAACAAAATAAGGGTGCACGATTATAATGAATAATAATGGAAATCACTGTACTGCTAAAGGAACTGACATGCATATTTCTCAAGTGGTTATGACTTAGGCATAGATTAGGCCTTGTTATATATAGAGTTCCTGAAAATTTGTATGAGATTAGATCCATCTAAGAGTATATAAATTGTTATGGGATCTAGTACAGCAAGAAATGGCTAAGATTTTGTGTGTGTGTGTGTGTGTGTGTGTGTGTGTGTGTGTGTGTGTGTGTGTGTGTGTGTGTGTGTGTGTGTGTGTGTGTGTGTGTGTGTGTGTGTGTGTGTGTAGCTTTTGGTCTGAACACACAAGAAAATATATTTTGATCTCGGCTATGATTTTACAAACCAGTAAGAGCAATGTATGACCATGGAACTATCTAGCAATGAATTATACAACAAGGAAACCAATAAAGGTATGGGTGAAATGTAACATTTTGAAACACAGCAACTGAAACAGACTATCAGCAGAGGATTTTCTACTAGTATTTTTATATGAGCATTTAGAATTTTACAACTGTTTCTGAATTTTACCATGAGCATGAATGCTAACTGATTTAAAAAAATGTTCATATTACTTGGTGAGATCAATTACATTTTTCACAATGTACCCCTCCCATCTTATGACTACTATGTACCGCACTGAAACACTGTGTGAATGACAAGATTCTGATAAGATTATTTTACAAGATTTGTCATTTGACAAGTGCATTTTGGTACATGTAAGAAACGAGGTTTCATATTTCACGTGACATTACAAACACTTGCAATTATATTTTGAGAAGTGACATTTGGTCTTTGAGAAACTGCAACTGGTAAGATTATTTAAGATCAATTTTTATCTTATTTGGTATAGCAAAAGAAGACAAAAACAGGGTTAAGTAACAACTACCCATTACTTAAATGCACTTTATGTCATTATCTAATGTACATCAGTCTCTTTAAATATTTTTTTATATGTATTTTTTCACACTGCTTTTAAGAGTCTGTCTGAGACAGGTTGTTTCTAAACACTAGGCAATCTATAAAATGTAACAATGTAATGTACAAGAACATTTTATTTTGATAATAAAACGATCATGATAGGATGACGTTCAAGCTGATGTAAGTTTTATGATGATATGACACAGGACTGTTTTCTATGAACATACACATTACAACAGGCATGCAAGGAACAGTTTACAGCAAACATGTGACAAAGGAAAGTAAGAAGGAGCTGACACTTAATTCCATCTGCCTAGGAATGAAGTCAGTACATGACCAGAACTTAGTAACATTCAGTTTTGATATGGCTAAGCATCTCTTTGAAAATATCTTAGTTTAGATCATAAAGGAGACCGTTCTTAAGCCTGTAATATAAATGCATTATATTAATGATATCATCTTGTCTCCTATAACAGCCATGTTGTTAAATGATTGTATGGAAAATGCCTTGTGTGACAGTAAAGCTTGGACTTCACCTGAAAATATCAAGACTCACCTAGTAATTTCTTTCAGAGGAGAGTCTGAACAAAACTGAGACTCTGGTTCTATGACGCTCAAACTCTTGTTTCTGTACCCCTAAAGATAAGACAGGCTCCACAACGCAAGAGCTAACATAACTGTTCTCAGGGTGCTTAGACCTGGGTTCAGTCTAGCCAAGCAAAATGACTGAGATGGCTCAACTGACTAAGCAATCTCATCCACTGGTAAATCTTTAAAATTGTGCCAGAGTCATAAAAACTTGTACCCTGCATACAAGAAACAGAATTCCATCATCATGGATCACAAAATAGCCTCATTTGTTTCTTCTCTGGAACTTGACTGTAAAATCTGCATTTTTAGTTAGAATTTCCTCTGAGGGGGCCTAAGCCTGATAATTTTTTTCAAAGCATTTTTGTGGAAAAAATGAAACTGTTAATTTATTATGATTGTTTACTAATATTTTTTGTTTATCCAATAACTTTACTGAATAACATCTTTAACAAGTCATAAAACACAACATATAAAACAGCATTATGTAATACACAACAAATCTCCTACGAACGTTCCAACAAGGAAGAAATAACAGATAAAGAAAGAATAAACAGTATCACTAAGCGGAATGATTTGTTTACCAGCTAAGGAAGTTAACATTATACCTGAAATAATCTTACTTTTTTGTCCAACTTAGGAACTTAAACTCCAAATGAGAAATTATTTCCAATAGTCTTTTGTGCACTTGTTTACTTCCTCAGCATTTACTTATCCCTAAAACTGTGTATTGAGAGGTGAGGCAGACCTTCCACAAAAATTCTTGTGCATTATAATTAATTACTAACATAACTCTAATGCTGTACTTAAATCCAACACCATGTCTTGATGCAGTATGTTTTCTCTAATTGACAAAACTGCTGTGTTAATTTTTAATGTACTATCTGCAGATGAACACAGCTCTCCTTTTCCTTAACGGGAATATGTTCTTGTGTACAATGAGTCTGGATAACACAGACTACAAAGTTATACACTACCAGCACTTGTTAAATGTCAGAGCATTGTTTAATTCAGTTATATGATAATTATCACCAATAATTTTGTAGTGTATGTAGCACTCTGATTACGCTATGATATTAGGAAAAAGGCAAACTGGTTAAGTGCTAGAATGGCACGTGACCAGACTTTAACAAGTGTTAAGCACCCCCTGCGAAAGTTATTAAATTAAGGTCGAGTTGCATGCTAGGCAGTAAAATCTGCCTGTACTCACTAGCAAATGATTGCGGCAGAACAAATCATTTGTTTCTGCATACTGTCTGTACCCTTAACATGTCTCTAACTTCCTGTTAAAAAAATTAAAAGAAACTTGCTAGAATAACAGGCTGTGTGTTTGCCTGCATAATCTCAAGAATGTAAATGCTGAAATTTAAATGTATATCATTATTTAGTAACTTCAAGCCTCGGTGGTTCATCCGAAAACCACATATTTCAGGAGAAACAGACCAAAATTATGAAGCAATGATCTGATGTCCTTAGAAAATATGGACAATTGAGCAGTATGTGTAAACATAACGGACTACATTACACTACTTCTCTTGAATGTGTTCACCAAGTGTTTTATGGTTTTGAAAACCAGGAAAACACTTAGCAATTTTTCCCCCTTTAACTAGTACTACACAGGGCAGATAAAGATCCATGCACTACAAAGAATTATGAGTGTCTTGCCGATCATAACCTACTTATTATGTATTCTCGACATGGATGCCAAGATTCTTTCTCGAGGTGAATTTCTTGGCAACCATGTCTCAAACATATAAGCGTGTTGTGATTAGCGAGCTGCTCATAATCGTCTACATCAAACAACACAGTCATTATTAGGTTCGGATGAAAGCTGGTTACCCAAGTTCTACAGTCCAACTACTGCGCTGACCTAGGCGGAAAACAGACACTAGTGAAAATCTGGCAAAGCATTTTCACGTATTTATGGATTTGTCTTTACTGCAAAAGGAAATTCCCAAGTTCCTCAGTAAGCAAGTAAGATCCCAGTTTAACAGCATGTCCTTATGAACTGCAGAGAAGTCTGGGTAAAGTATTTCATGAGAAGTGGGAAGTACATCTTTTTTTTTGTTTGCAGTACACATGGAACAGGTCTGAAATGAAAGCCTGAAATCTGCTGTTGATACGACTGCATTTTTTCCCCATTTTTGTCTTTGTCAGTACTGCAACTTGATTTTTTTCTCCTTGTCCATTTGCCTATACCACAGACATATTGTTGAAACAGGCACAAAACTGTATCTGCTACATAAACCAAATCGAAACTCCCCAGTTAAAATTCCTACACTAATCTCCTACTGCTGTTCCATAATCAAGATCTTGTTAGTTACTGGTTAATGTTTTTCCTTTTAGTTACATACCCATTGTTACCTTCCATATTTTCAACCCCACAGCTTTCTACTTTCTCTGTTATAATGAAGGACATTATTAAAATAATCTTTGTCTCCTTATAGCAACATAAATGCTACACTATGAAGCATAACCACTCATTCATTTCACTGTCCATGCTGGTCTGAGTTGTCACATTGCTTCAATGTCAATAGGCATATGTAAACATGCATTTTAGCATTCTGCTGAATAAGAAAAAAAAAAAGCAGAAAGCACCTCACCTACTTCATTACCATGCCTACCCCCCCAAATTAGCCACCTATGTGAAACATTAGGCAGAAACTATGTTGTACAATTCACGGAAAAAGGAAAGAGTTTGGTATTCCTGTCTCTCTTACAATAGAAGCTTGAGAACAGAAACAACCATGTCTTAACATACACATGCAATGATTAAAATAAAAGCACTAGTTCCTTGTTTCTTTTAGTATAACATGAAACAAAACTAAGACAATCTTCTTCTGTCTTTAATATTTACAGCAAAAAAAAACTGCTTTTTCTGTGGTAACAAGTATGCAGCAACTACTACTCAGGAGTGCTTCCTATCGGTATAGCTCCCAACTTACCTGCAAACATAGCCGGCTTTAGACATGTCTGTTAAACCAACAAAAGCTAGTAGAGCAATGCTGTATACTTAAAAAACCAGGTGGGTAATAATAACTCTTCATATCACCTTCAAACTTCAAAGACCTTTAGTTACAATAATGAAGTTTTGTCAAGTAACAGACTTTGCAATTCCATTAAATATTTTGCCACTGACATAATGCCCCTAGCTTAGTTAAACCCTGCTGGTAGACATCCTGCCCATGAAAACTAACAACATAGCCCGCTTTAGGCATCTGCAGTACCCATGGCTTCAGAGGGGCCCCTTAATCATCCTTGACTGTGTGGGGGCCCACAAAAGTTGCTGTAGACTGGGGAAAACAAGGAGAAAAAAATGAATTAATTTTCCATTACAACTTTCAACCTTAAAAGGACTGTGATATGATCCTGTTAGGATAAAACTGATAATGAACATGATCAAGGTAAGCACTAGAGAGATCAAGCAGCAGCCCAGAGTGACTGATGTCAGTGTGCACCTTGGATATTAAGAAGAGCTGATGCTTCTGATTGTCAGGGATGGTTTCTCTTTCAGACAGTTTAATATGTACTGGCAGAACACCAGATACTATAACTCCCAATGTCTTTGTTGAAGAAGTCTGCTTAATAACAAAACTAATAGCAGAATAAAGGCCCAAAATGAGGGACACATTTTAAATATTTCTCTACTTCACGAAAAAGGTACTAGAATAACACATTTTGCATCAAAATGCATTTTTTGGACAGCAAGAAGTATAAAACTGATGTCTGGATTTATTGACTGACTGTAATTTTGAATGCTTTACCAGCAAATAAGACTTTTTTTTAGGAAGGATGAAGCAAAATTATGAGGCAAACTCACGGAATATTTGTGAAATCAGGGACAGAGACATGTACTCCTCAATGAGGTAAATAAAAGTGACAAAGTGACTTACCCCTGCTGTTTGATGACTGCTAAATAGCATTCACCGATCTGGTGTGGCAGTGCCAGTGTTGCTATTTGCTGAAATAAGTACAAAACTAGCATTGCTGTCACTTTTGTGTGTGTGTGTGTGTGTGTGTGTGTGTGTGTGTGTGTGTGTGTGTGTGTGTGTGTGTAACACTATCACTGACTTTTATCAGTGCACACATACAATAATGTCAGGGCGCACATCTTATTCTTCTTGGTATCAGTAAAAAACGCAGCTAACAAGTAATTATATTTCAAAAGTAACATGCAGGCAATTAGATCTTCTAAGAATCTGGTGGGCCTCACTTCCCAGACTACATAAAAGGATATCGGGAGGGGGGCTGTCTTATTCATCCTTGAATCTGTGGGGGCCCCACAAAAGCTGTTTCTGGTTGAGGAAAAATTATGAGAAAAAATGTTTTAATTTTTCTGATTACACTCTCTAACCCTAACAGGACTGTGGTGTGGTGTGACCCTGTTGGGATAAAACTGATAATGGCTTCTGATCTCAGTTTGTACCCATTCTAAAACCGACCCTGCTCATATGTAAATGTACAGAAAATTGCTGTAGGTTATGTGGAGGACTGGAGAATTGTGTGGTCATTGTTTCCTTTACTTTTCATAGACCTCAGAGGTGTACAAATAAAGTTACTTTAGTTCCTGTAGGGGGAGTATACTCTCTAGTAGCAACAAAGTAGAACACATTACTGCAAGCATTACTGTTTTTTTTTTTCACTTTCCTTGCAATCACACATCAGGCATGTATACAGGTTGGTTGCTTTTGAGGGTTAGGGATGACGAGTGAGGAGAGTTATGTTTATGTATTTCAGCAGTCACTTGAAATACATGACAATGACCATTTGAACCTCTGCTTTCATCCCAATCCAACACCAGATGTATTTGCATGACTGTCTTTTTTGGGGATTAGAGAGGTAGGCAGTATTCCCAAACAGGATCCGTGTATCCTCATAACAATTGGCTTGTTAGTTTATTATGAGCTACTATTTTGTCAGCTTTGAACATTAAGGCTTGAGCACAACTTATGTCTTCATTGAAATAAAAAATAAGACTGGAATACTTCTTCTTACTCGTGACTTTTGTTTAGGCCACTGTTGGATTAAAAGGTTGGAAAATGTTCTAGAATCCATCTTAGAGCATCAATAACCCCTACAGCTTCTGGGGGCACCTGCTTAAGTGAGTTATTTCTAAATGGTTATTACTGTGCTGCCTTGGTCAGGAAAGGTCTGTTGAAAGGATGCAAGGAAAAATAAAGCTGAACAGCAACACTGAATTTCTTTCCTTAATCATAATTTCTGTTCAAGCTATCACTGGATAAAAAGGCTGTGTAAAAATTAAAAAGCACTTCAGAGCATATATAAAGGTATGGCTTCTTAAAAAAGTTAAAGAGAATTGTAAAATGTGAGAAATGGAAGAAAAAAGTAATGCACCTGGTATGGGGAACCCAAGATGGGAAGAAACAGAGGGGAGCACTGGCGGGTGTGTGTGTTCGTGCGTGGGTGCATGCGTGTGTGTGTTCGTGCATGGGTGCATGCGTGTGTGCATTTTGGGGCGAGTACTGAAACAGTGGGCAGTGCTTAGGGCTCCATTTCACCTAAGTCCAGCCCTGCACATATAATTATTGTAATGTATCATTCTTCCATAAAAATGCCAGCAACTGTGAATGTCTCTTTGTGAAATGGGCCATTACAGTGTGGTACATAAGCTTGTTGTAAAGTAAGGGCATTGTAGCTACAGGTCAGTCTGTGTGGATTATTCCTAAAAGTTTGCAGCATAAAAAAAAGGATGGACAGAAGAAATGGCAGTGACAGGGTGATACTTAGACTGGAAGTGCCCAGGGGGCCCCCAACTTGATATTCTTGATATTTGCTGGGAGCCCCCAAAATGCTAACACCGGCCCTGCCTGCAAATAAGCAGCAAGAGAATCTTAGCTGTCTACATTAAACTTTGTCTGGAAATCACAGCAGATGACTAGTTGAGGGGTGGAGGAACTGGGTTTCCTCTTCCTCTGTAAAATGCAGTCTTTGCTAGGAGGAATGATTGGTGAGATGATTCTATGTCCACTTATTATAATAAATAAATATCTGACTGAAACATTTGGAAAATAGTTAAACTGATTCATTTAAAGGTAACATAATTTAATTACATTGTCCTAATTACAAAAGGAATATAGCATGTAATGAACAAACATAAACTGTACATGTATGTTTTTACCGGGTCTTTTTTCCTCCCATCCCACTGACATTTATTTTTGAAAACATCAAGAGAGGACAGCTAGTGTCAGGGTCTGTTGCCACCAACTGGAAGGATCAGGAGTTTTTTTTATGCATACTTCCTAACTAACCTACCACACAGCCAGTGAGTGCACTCCTTAAACAAGATGTGTAAGTCTGGCTTAGTTGTGCATGCGGGTCTATATTATAACACTGAAAGTGCATATGTATGACTAGATAAAAGTTGACACATAATGCACGAAACCTGAAAAAAGCGAATGGCCATGTAATCAAATTTTTCCCTAGGGAAAAAACTTACGCGGCCAACAATAATTTAACACCATAAACAGGTGGGGGGCCTCACCCCCCTAACTAAATATACCAACTTAGAGATCACACTATAGGGAAGGAAAGGGCAACTCCGTTTAGTTGGCCAACTATCTCCCTGCCCTATGACATATTCACCGAATCGCTTAAATGCAATTCGATGAATATGTTTCACTGTTTCTGTATTCCCTCAGAAGCCTTTTCATGCTTCTGATATAGACCCGTGCATGCGTACTTCTAAAATATACATGTGTGCACAAACACACACAAAAATCCAGCTGCAGTGCTAGGTCCTGTTTGGCATGTCAAACTATCCATAATGGTTCTGGTTATGCTGCTCCTCCAGCATGTTTTCCAACAAGTGGCAGTTCAACACAAAGTTGAAACATCTCCTCTTTGCACAGGGATGGGGGAAGTAGACCTTTAGCTTTTCACAGCTCCTCCACCAACAGGGAGCACAAGCTGACTTAAGGTCATCAAAGCTCAAGTCAGTGTTCATCCCCCTGTGCTAGCTAGCATACCTTCCTTGATTTTAAAACAAAGCAAAAAAAACTGTACCAACAGAATCCCCAGCAATGAGGCAATTAAGCTGCTTTCTCACACTCACACTATGTCTGCATACAGACACATATATGTACACACATGTGCAAAGAGGCAAACATATAATTACAAACGTATACCCTCTCTTTCTCACACACACAAACTGAAAACATATGTATAAATGTATACATATATACATGTGTATGCATGTAATTTACACACACATACATGCATACGTACATATACACACAAGAACACATTGTAGTACGTATGGTAGGTTTTGTGACAAACCGAGCAAGTCACTAGAGTCAGCTTTGTGGCTTTAAAAATCATACTTACTGACAAATAAATGAAGATAAAAAAAATGCAGTTTTTATTAAAGCCCGCAGTTCTCACACACAATCATCATTTTAGTTTAACAGCACATTGGATTAAGGCTATGAAATGTTTATGGACTACTTTCTGTGGTACATGGTTTGATTCCCTCAACCGTCATTTGTGTGACTGAGAGCAAGTCACTTAACCAGACAGTGCTATGGGGGCAACTGGGAAACTGGGCTAGGCTCCTTGATTGTGTGCCTTGTAACTACCTATGAAAGTTTTAGGCAGTGTTTTTTTTTCACAGTACAGAAAACTCTTACATGCTGATGCAGTGTTCCTTTACAAACAAGATTCTAACAGAGCAGCTGGCAAAATTAAAACATCTTACAGAGATCTGTATACAGCAGAGTAGCTCTCTTACTAGTTCTAGCAACATGAGAGAGCAAAAACGGCTTCAACTTCAATTCCAGCAACAGGGAGCAATAAAGTATCATCACCTTGTACCAAGGTGGCTTTTCCTATCAAGTCCAGGCCCCTTCCGTCACAGAAATACCCTCTGGATTACCTTCCCTCTTCCTTCTGGTCTATGTAACTGCAATTAGAGCCCTGTTTCTACCACCATCATGCCCAAAGGTAACAAATCTTAAGAAGCCCAATTAATGGTGAAAGCACTCCTCCATTTAATGTCTTTTATCTTCATTAAAGAAATATCTATTTCTAAACAAGTTACAAGCGTATGATTACTTTGAGGTCTCAGATGAGCTTGTCTACAGTTCATGGTTCTTTTTTCCTTATTTCAAAGAGTTTCAGCCAGCAGCTTCATTCCTTAAGAAGTACCAGTTTTCCCTGTAGCTTAATGTTTTTTTTTTCCTTAAGAGTGACAGAGACTTTAGCCCTAAAATGGGAAAGATATCATGTCTCATTTCCAAGGATCTATTTTATATATGGCTGCTACTGACCCAGTCGAATGAGTTGTAGGTTGATAGCTGCCTAGTCAACTGCATGTGTTCAACTAGGTAACTAATCAACAGTTGTGCGAGATTACACATAGCCAGGGATTGGGGATTTCGCACTTATCCCATGTTTGTGCAATCTCAGAGTTAGTATATAATTAGCAGGGGATGTAGGGTGGCTTGTTCCACTGCAAAAAATATTGTATTTCATTAACACATTTTTTACACAAACACTATTTGTGTGTGTGTGTGTGTGTGTGTGTGTGTGTGTGTGTGTGTGTGTGTGTGTGTGTGTGTGTGTGTGTGTGTGTGTGTGTATATATATATATATATATATATATATATATATATATATATATATATTCATTTGTTTATCAGTAAAGTCCAACTTGGAATGAGCCAATTTTCAGCAGAGGCCCTGGGAGAAATGCTCTACATGCATGTCTTTGTAATGTGGGAGGAAACCCACATGAATGTAGGGAGGACATGTAAACTCCACACAGAAGGCACCCCAGCCGAGAATCGAACTGGAGAACCTCTTGCTATGAGGTGACAACGCAAACCACTGCACTGTCCATACATACACATACACACACACACACACACACACACACACACACACACACACACACACACACACACACACACACATAGCTATATGGGTAAATAAATACTGATTATAAAGATACATTTATATTTCTCCACACACAAATAGAGATAAAGTAGGATTCTTGAATTCTTTGCGAAAAGGCCATGTAAAGGTGGACTTGCCAGCCTGAAAAAGTACATCTGGATGTTTTCTGTTACTTTTTGGAAAAACACAAACTGATTTCAATACAGTGTGCATCATTATTTTTTTTATTTATTGTAATGTGCACTTGTGTGTACAAGAGTAGCTGGTAGACTCAGCATAAACACTGGGTAAAGGAAGGTCGGGCCAGTAACAATGGAGTCCAAGAGGAACCAGAAAAATAAAACAAAAAAAAAAAGGGGGGGGGTTATGGGCATGTTCATAGATCACTTTTTTTTGGACATGTACACAGAGTAATGATATCTTTATGGCACTACATTTATGATCTACTATCAAAGCTATGTTTCATGACCTGAACTAGCACACAATACTTATAGATAAATTATGTAGTTACAAAAGTCCATGTTTTATGGAAACTAATTTGTTAATAAATAACAGGAAAATACAATACAGAATTAATATGAAAAATAAGGTGGCACATGCAACTACTGTGCTTGGGTAAAATTCTCTTAAAAGAAATATAACTATCAAGTAAGACTACAGTGAGCAGCTATATCAAGCTATATCAAGCTTCAGCAAATAAGAAACATGGACTTTCAGCAATGGATTGCTCCACTCATCCTACCAAAGTGTGTTCTCAATTCAGCATACTATGTTTAACATGCAAATCCTACCTTAAAAGACTACTGCTTACCATCCCTCCACACTTTGCTTTATCATGTTCTGTGTATTTCTGAACATCATTGCCATTATAGACCCAGCGCTGTAAGGCAAAGGAAATTAAACAGACATACACCATGTAAACCACTATCTGTTTCTAAAGGGGTAACATTTTGTCCGTCTCAGGTACCACTAAGTCCCCAATTTTCCAACACATGACTGAAACAAGAAAAGGGTACAAGTAGGCCCTAACAATAGCAAGGTGTCTGCATTTAATACAGGTGTTTACGTGACCAGCACTCCATAGAAAGGATTCATACATGCAAAATGTAAGTTTATTTACTGTTATCCTTAATTGCATATTTAGGACATGCATCACTGAACAAACAGAAGCTATTATGAAGACCTAAAGGGTACAACCATTACGAAGTACAAATTTAAAACATCTGCCTGTATTCATGACAATATAGGTTGTAACATGTTTTCCAATATGGCATCAGAAAAAATATTCTACACAATTGCCTCTCGGCTACAGTCACTGTCTTCAGACTGCATCTTCCTTTTTCGTGCATCTGTTTTCCTAAACTAGGTTTTCTTAATTTGCCATTGATTTATTTAAACATTTCTTTTGCAGGTAAGTTACTTCCTCAAAGGTATGCATATTAAATTTCTTGATTATTCTACCAGCGAGGTCCTATTTGCTAATACTTAAGCAATTCCAAGTTTCCTGACTGCTTTGTCATTTATGACAACAGATTACAAAATTACTTTGTTGCTCAAAAAATGAGGATAATTTTCTTTCAGATTTTTGTCAATTAGGATAGAAGTTGTAGATTTAAAAGTGACTTAGCAGTGGTGTGTTTTAGAGCAAATGTGTCCAAATTCTAGATAACCCTGAATATCACAGCTCTCACAAAGAGTTGCATGTAATAATATAAACAATTTTAAGCTTTACACAAGCAAGAGTCAATAGAGACTTTAAAGCATCACATCAAGTTTACAGCTAGATCTATGCACCCTCCCCCCATCGAAAAACATGTTTTATCCATATAGCTTTGGCACCTTTAAACCAATCAGCAATTCTACTTTCTATCACACTTCTCTGACAATGCATTCCAGGGTCCCCAAACCCTTTGCATTTAGTAAAAGTCTCACAATCATCACAACTCTTAGTCTGCAAATGCCAACATATGTCCTCACCACGACCTTCCTGTTGTGTTCTATACCACATTTCTGCCTCTTGACTATAACAATCAATACCAGTGATTTCCTTCTATAAGGTTTCACAATTCCTTATTCCTCTAATGTTTATATTCCAGCAGTCCAAATTCCTTATCTATACCCCAGGTTACTATTATTGTCTTGGCAGTGTACTATCGTACACTCTCAGCCAGATTCACCATTTTCCAAAAAGGCTTCCAGCATTGAAAAAATATTCCATATGTGGCCTTCCCCTGGATACAGGATTAACAGCTGTTAACCTGGAGTCCACACTGCTAGTAGCACTTTAACTTACTGCTCTGCTGTCCCTTTCCACTACCTTATCACAATGTATAGCATGAATCAGCATAAAAAGAATTATAACATCTGCATGTTTTTCATTCTCCTTCTGTTATAGCAGTAAAACAAAGGCCATGTATACCAGATCTAGGTGATATGCAACTTGTCTATAATAAGCTGCATGTGTATTAACAGATGTTACTGTGCTGATTTTGTGAAAATGCTACTGCTTTACTTCTTGTGCAGTAGTGCCAAACCAAAAGCAAAATGTTAATAAAGTACTGCCAAGTAAAGACATTATAATGGAGTGTGACCATTTTATTGAACGTATTATGTCCTTTGAAGTAAAGGTTGTAATCCCATTATATACACAGAGTTACTGTATTACAGCACTAACATCAGCACAGTCAGAACATCAGGGACACTGGTTCATAATATGCTTTGCTTACACAGTCAAGTGCAAGGATATTGGTATTCTGATGCTATACTGTCCAGTAATTCTCAGTCCGGCACAGTATCAGCTTCTCAGTATCCATGCAATGGTGTATACTGTGTGTCAGGACTAGCATTAGAATGCAACTCAGTCAACAGCACCTCCTGGTCATGTTAACGAATTGAAGATGTTATATTTAAGGAAATCACATTGTCTTGCCACATCTCTTTGAACCACATGAGAAAATAAATATGCAAGATTGAGCAATTCAGCTTTGTAATTCAAACCAACACTCTGGCTATCTCACTTAAATGAAGGGCAGTTGTCCACTCAGTTTTATGCAGTGCACAGTTTCTTTGAACAGTCAAACTGCTACTTGTTTGTTAAATCTACACATGTCAAAACATCTACAACAGTTAGCAATACAGGTCCAGCTTTAAACAGTGATCTTATATCAGAACTGTAAGCATCAAATGTTATGCATTCTAGCCAGCATTCTAGCTGGATGGTCAAACTGCAATTAATAAAAGTGACCTGCATTGCTGTAACACCAGTGAATGTTTTCAACTCTCATCCAAAAAAATACATAAACACCTTTCACTCCCAGCTACATAATTTACTCCACCTTACTAATTGTATTACATCACAGTAAGGATTTGGTTATCCTATTCCTAATAAAACTCTAGTTATTATCAGTAACAGGCTGACCTTACTTCCAAGCACCAGTGTGACAACCAGTGCAAACAGGCTGGAGAAGAGTAGACTCAATAATAAGTCTTGTGACATACTAGCGATCAATGCCAACTCTTGCCTGACACCTATCCCAAAGAGGACACTCTCTGCATTCTGTGCACTAGCCATCTCCCAATCTATCTCACCATTTTGGATCTTACTACTACACCAGTATTTGCATGCCAGTGCCGGGGAAAATATTATGGTTGAAAGCTTTATTAAGTTATAGATACTATATATTTGCAGGTTAGACTTACACATCAAGAAATTCAGACCAGGTGATACTACTGTACTGTCCAAAATTCAACAGCAACAGCTGTAAAGGTTTAGAAACATGTTACTGTATGGCCCAAAAAGAAAAGAAAACACAATCAAGGATCATCCTAAAAAGAAAATGCCCCTGGACTTGGGACCAAGCTTAAACAGAAGAAATGGACTAGGGTATGTGCGAGAGAAAAAAAAGAATCAATAAAAAATAAATAAAACTACCATGTACTATTAGACTATGAAATATATAGACTATCTGAAGAGAGACATGATGGAGCTCTTAGACTATGTGTCCAAGGCAGGTATGAGCCTAGCACTGAGCAGCATTCTGCCTTCACCAAGGATACTGCTGTGATATGAGCAAAAATAACCAACTTCAATAATTTGCTTAGTTTTTGGTGTCACTGAAAGGGGGTCCAATATTTGTCAGTACAGGATATGATCAATAGACCATATTGCTTTGCTGGAGATGGCCTGCATCTGTCTCCTCTAGGGTTTTGATTATAGGCAAACACATTGTCCATCCCCATAGTGTCTTTTTTTAGGCATGCCTGCCTGATAAACCAACCAACCAACATAATGAAACAAGCAAAGGAAAATATGAAGGTGTTACTGATCAATGCTAGGGGCCTAAACAAGAAACATCACTCTCTACACACCTTTTTCAACCTGGAGGACATTGTCATCTATGTAATGACTGAGAGATGGTTTAAAATAGCAAACAGAATTTCAGCTTTGTAGGGTTGTAATGCCTTCCAAACTTTTAGACCAGCTACTGTGCAGGATGGGGAAAAAAGTGGAGGTGTAACAATCTAAATCCAGAAGAGAGACACATCAAGACTGGTAAAGCAGCATGAAGAATTACAGCTTCTTCATATTCAAATACCCATTTACAGGTACAGTAACATATAATAACTAGCTAAAGAACTCCTTCTATGACCAAGAAAGCCACGACACCTGTCTACAGGAACTAGAATCACTCAGTATTAAACACATACCAATTTGCTAGGTGATCTAAACTATCCAGCTATACACTGGGAAACCTGCACCATCACTACTGCACAAGCACAGAGATTCCTGGACTTTGTCAATACAGATACCCTGGAAAAATTAGTCAGAGTACCCACTAGGGAGAATAACATCTTGGATCTTGTCCTTATTAATATGGGAGCATCTTGCATCATCCCTTATGTATCTTTATCACTTGTTACATCTGAACATAAAACAGTCTCCTTCGAAATAAAACTGAAACCAGAGATCCCTTCTACCCAAAGCACCTTTAGAAATTTCTTTAACTCTGCTAAATGCATACACCACCACACTATACCAGCAAGTAAACATCTGCATAGATGCAGCTGTACCCCATGTGAACAAGTGTAGGGCAAATCCCAGTAACAAATTCACATGGTGAACCCATAATATCAATAAGCTTTGTGATTCCCCTTCTTGCTCTCTCTACACTTCTCTACTCCACTGTTCTATGTCACCTACCTGTAATAATGATTTCCTTCATAGTACTGAAAAAAAAAAAATAAATAAAAAAATATATTAAAAAAATTCCAATTAAAATTTTTTTTTTGATTGCTCTCTCTCAAATGTTTGCTCTCTGTATTTTATCTTAGCTTAAACCTACTAAAGGACTCTGTACACGTTTATCTGACCCTCGATGTAAACAATGTACTGTAATTCATTTGACTATTACTATATACTGTATTCTTTGTCACTGCTGATGCTTGGAGCTTTTCTCCCTGGGCCTCTACTGAAAATGAACATATATCCAGTTAGACTAACCCAGTCAACAAATGTAAAATAAATAATAAATAAATAAAATAATACAATGAAAAGAATTTTGATCAAAGTTAAGAATTCCCAGAATGTTAGAGGCCTTGCCACTGAAATAAACAAACTCAGGAGCTTAATAAAATCCACCAAAGCCAAGTTTGAGACTAAAATAGCTGCCCAAGTCAAAGGCAATTGTAACGCATTTTTAGTTATGTTCAGTCTCAAAAGCACAATGCAGCAATGCACATAGCTGATTGTGAACAATGTTACCTACACCCAGGCTGAAGATATAGCGAACCTACTGGCTGATACATTTATCTCTAACTCTACCCCACACTCACCCCTGTTCCTTTTCGTCATGCATCTGTATCTCGGACATAGAAATGATAAAGGCACCAGAGATGGCTAGTACATAATAAATCACTTACTAGCCAAGATTTTGCCAAGCCAAACATGTCCTTATTTCACATTATAAAGAATGCAGTGCTTCACAAACAGTCTCTGGTGTTCAGTCACTACCGTAGGTGCTATAGACCCCTCCCCTGCCATTTCACTGTTCTCATACTGCTTCTCCAGTCTAGCTGTTTACACAGCAAACTATCCTATATTGGTTTGTGCAGCTCTACCAAAAGCAATGTTAAACAAAGTATAATAATGCCAGAAATGACAAAAGATCCAAATGTCAGTCCATACTGGACTGGATACTTGTATCCTACCCATCCCTTGCATCTCTAGCTGGATGTCTACCAGACATTCCCAGCAATCACCAACCAGCATATGTACTAAGACCCAAAACTCCCCAAATAAGCCATATAACACAGAGAAATTACAAACAAAAAGAACTTCAACCCTAACAACTTTCTCTATGAGCTAAGACGTTGCAACTGGACCTCCCTAAAACAGTTAACTCTAGAAGAGGCAGTAAATTACTTTAATACCACCTTCCTAACAATACTAAACCATCATGCCCCTTCCAGAACCACAAGATTAAAAGCTAAACATGCCCCCTGGCTAACTAAATCTACCAAATCAATCCTCAAAGAAAGGGACAAAGCATGGACCCTAAAAAACAATATCCAACCAAACAAACAAAAATACCTCCAACTACCCAATAAAGCCAAAAAAATGCATCAAAATAGACAAAATCACCTACTACCAAAACCTACAAGAAAGACATGCAAAAACCCATAGAAATTCTGGGCTGCAATCAACTCTGTACTGCAACCTGGGTAAACTACAACCCCCACACCTAAAACAGAGAATGACTATGACAACATCCCCACCCTGTTCAATAAACACTTTACCGAGATAATCCAAACCTTAGCTACTAATCACCAGTCCCCCTATCTCTACTGAAATAACTACTACAAAGGAAACATAAGAGGCACAAAAAAATAACTCCCACTTTTCCTTTCAGCCAGTTCCAATTAAAACCATTCAAAAACTCCTCCAAAAACTTAAACCCAACACTCTGGTTGCTGATAACGTACCCACAGAATACCTCCAAATAGCAGCAACAGCCATAGCCTACCCAGTTGCTATCATCAACAGTTCCCTCTCTGAGCAAAAAGTACCCCGCATATGGAAAACTTCCCATATCATACCACTACACAAAGGAGGCAACTCCTTTGAACTCAACAACTATCGCCCTATTCCCATATTATCACCCCTATCAAAAATTCTTGAATGAGTCATTCACACACAACTCATGGACTACCTTTAAAAAAACAATCTACTAAGCAAAAACCAGCACGGCTTTAGACCCTTTCATAGTACCACCACTGCACTTTTAGCTTTTACCAATTCCATAAATCAACACAGAAACAAAGGACAACTTGTCTCTGCCATATTCTTAGATTTATCTAAAGCATTCAATATGGTTAACTATAATAAACTTCTCTATACTCTATCAACCCTAAACCTCAGCTCTTCCTCCACCACATGGTTTAACAGCTACGTAACAGTTCGGCAACAAGTTGTCAAATGGCAGAACCAAACATTCTCTCTGCTACTAGTATCCATAGGAGTTCCTCAAGGCTCCATCTTAGGCCTTGACTCTTCACCCTATTCACCAATCAATTCTCTTTCTCTGCACCAAAAGCCACAATAATTCAATATGCAGACTACACTACAATCATATGTGCCGCCTCAACAATCACCTCCACTCCCAAACTCAAGAATGTTTCTCACTAGCTGAAAAATGCTTCTCCAATCACCAACTTATTCTTAACCAATCACAAACTAAATTACTCCTCTTCACATCTTATAGAACCCTCCCCCAAAGAGATAACTTTACCATCACCTCTAACAACAATACTGCTATTACCCCAACTTCCCACACCAAACTCTTAGGAGTGGAAATTGACAACCACCTAAGATTCGATGTGCATATTGCCCAAACTCTTAAGTCCACAAAAAATTGGGATTCCTCTATCACAACAAAAAATTGATCTCCAAGCCATCCAAAGCTACAACAGCCAGGACATATTTACTTTCCACCCTCCTCTATGTATCCCCAATATTAACCAGCCTCCGTAAAGCTAAATTACACAAACTCGAATCCTGCTACCATAAAATAGTAAAATTTGCAACAGAATCACCACATAGAACACATCACTGTGAATCTCTCAAAAAACTAAACTGGCTAGAATTCCCTCAGCTACTACAGTTCAAAGGTTAGACTCCTGATGGCAGAAAAAAATATATTTGTCAATGTACTTGGAAAGACTTGAGCTGTTCCCTCCTTGATAAACTTGTTTATTTATTTCAGGTCAAGCCTGATCTGGCAATGTATATCTAGGGTGTAAAAGACCCTATTCTCTCTTGGCTTCCAGCTCCATGAAGAAAACAATGAGATGAATGGATTAGTACAAAAGATAATACTGACATCACTTTTGGGAAAAAGTAAAGTAATCCCAAGTGACATGAGATCTTTGCAAAAAAAAAAATAGGTTCCCTACAAATAACGGGCTGAAATTTCAACAGCCTGTAAGCAGAAATTACACAATGGGCACTTCCAAGAGCTAAACAAACTTCAAAGCCACAAGCAGTGTGCTCAGATGGAGGAGAAGCAAGCCTGTGAAGAATTTCAAGTTTCACAGAGACAACAGGCTCTTCAGACAGGTAGAGATACAGAACTTTAAGGAACTGCCTGAACAGTGGATACTGAACTAAAAATCCTGCCCTTTACATTGGCATAAGAAGTGGAAAGAGGTGATGCATGCACCATATACTTGGAACAACGGAGGCTTGAGCAGCAAAGAATATTTGGGGATATTACCTCATGAGGTCAGTAGTGCTACTTCCTCTAAATATTTGGCTGACAAAACACTGGATACCTAGAGCCAGCAAAGGAAAAAAAAAAACACGTTTCATCATTATGCTGCCAATAAAAAAAAGTGACTGTGGTGGTAAAACTGTTCACTTTGGCAACTTAGCCAACACCACCAAATAATTCAGACAGTAGTATGTTCGAGAGTCCTCCTACTTCTGCAAGGAAACTTCTTATTCTTGGGTGGGAGGGTTGGCTCAATCTGAAAGAAAAGAAAAGCAGGGAGGCAAGGTGGGGGAGGATCATACTGGACCTTAATGATACAGAAAGCCTGCTTCTTCTTCAGGGTCATCCATCAAGTCCTGTGAAGGCTGGCCAGACTAGCAAAGACTTTTTTTAAAAGTGGTGTTCAGGATGGACTATCTCACTTCATTCTTAGAGGACATCCCCAGATAGCTCACCCTACACAGAAAGAAGCCCAAACCTACTGCCCTAGTAGTAATGTTACAATTACAACTGGGTATATGAAAACCCACTATAGATGTTGCAGACCAATTCTTAACTCCTCCATGAGAGCAGGCTTAAGTAAGAAGGGCTAAAGTCTATCAAAGGCCTGATCCACTACTGAGGACTGTAACCTTGACAAGTAAGAAACAGATGAAAGTTCCATCCAACATAGCAGATGAGAATACTAAAGTTACCCACTCAATACATTGTTTTAGATTACTTGCCCTTGTCTCTTAACAAAGTGCAAAATGTTATGGCTTGTGTCCTGTGCTAGACAAAAGAGATCACGATGCCCACTCTAACATGTCAGATTAAGATTTCTCTTCACTCAACTGGGGACTTGATTACAGCATCCTCATCCTTAGGAGATGTAGGAGAAAAATCTGGGAGTTCCCAAGCTGCAGATGTAACATTCTTGGTGACAAGCTCCACAGGGAGGAATGATTCAATATTCCTTCTTCCACAGGTATTCACCAATACTTTTCTGGAAGAAAAGCAATATGGGCCAGAGCGGAGTCTAGAGAAAACTTCATGCTTCTCGGGTTCATCAGGTGTAAAGATTCAATATCTTTATCCATGTCCAACACAATGGATCCCAGGACCTCTGATCTTCATAAGAAACTTGTGAAGAGAGAGCTTTCTCCCTTCAATGTGGTTATGTTTAGATGGTAAGCAAAACAGCAAGAGTATGACAGGTAGATGCCATGTGAAGTGAACTGGCACTCAGTGACGCATCTGTGAATGACGGCACCAGAATCTGAGAGCTTGCACCAAGCCTAATGATAATATCAGTGCATGTTCATCCTCAGCAATACTTTTCTACACCTACATGGACAGGTCACTACAGACTTCAGACATCTGCCCAAATTCAGTGGCCTTATCTACATGGATCCAGGAATTTGAAAGAACTGATTGGTGACTCCTCCTCTGCTTAGGCCATTGAGCTCTGCTGGACCAAGGACAGATCTGGGAGAAAGAGTCATTAGTTAGACGTGCAACCACCAAGCTATAACATGGCAGCACAATTGGTAATTCCCCAGGTTTAAACTAGCTGTAGGCATAGCCTAGATCATCTACTCCAGGAAGTGATGTTCCTAATCCCTTAAAGTGAATCCCCACAAGGTGCACCTCATCCAAGTACTTGTCCTCTAATAAACAAGAGAACATGCATAAACTTGAACCATTGCCAGACAAGGGCAAAGCTGTGAGAAAGTCAGTCAAAGAGATGCTTTATGAAAAAGCTTGCACTCTAATTCTTTTGTCTTTTTATAGTGCTTCAGCAAAAGCCTGAGGCAGTGTGCAAGATCCTCCCAATGATCTTTTTACTGGGCACTTTCAATCACCACAATGTTTCTCATTGTGAGACAAGCCAAGCATTACTTTCTTATGATGACGACTGGTCAGGCTGAACCACTACCAATTACTTGCATTGCATGACGGAATGCATCAGCTTCGGGCATGTGTACTCCCCAGCATGAGAGCTTCAGAGAAGAAAAAATTGCTGAAATGGAATAGATGACAGGATGAACATAAAAACTCCAGTGTAAGATATTCTTGTATTTGCTTTCCAGAAATGAATCGTATTGAAGAATGCATGAACTAAATGTAAGTCAAACTGGAAATACAGCAAGAGTTCAGCTCATCACATAAAGAAGAAAGCATTTCCACTGCAATTATTATAAATCTCAGCTAGCACTTCTGAAGGCAGAAAGGAAAAAAGATGGTATATATCTAAAACAGGATGCTGTAATCCACTGTAAAAAAATGTTTCAGCTCAGTATAAAGTGTGTCTAGTAAGTGCTCAAGTTCTTGGATTCTGACTTGACCTGTGCATATTAACATAATGAGATGAAATCAGCATGTACTAGATCAGCCACTTTTTAGGAATACCAATATAGATGTCTGCTGCTATGCCAGATATTCTCCAACAAACAAAAACAGCATTTACATTATGCATATGATTCTGCATATTCTACTGTCTTCTTTTTGCCTGCACAAAATACTGCTCCAGGAAAAATCTTAAAATACAGCTTGAGAGACTAGTTTCTCAGTTTAAATATTTTACAGGTAGACAGACTAGACTGCAACAGATAACAGTGAAACTTGGTCCACTGAACATTGAGATAATCAGTGCAGTAGATTCCAAAAAGCTGGTTCCTGAGCCTTGGAAAAATACAAATGTTCTCATAAGTCTGAACCTCTGAAAAAGGCAAATAATGCCCCATGGTTCTAGATATACTTAAAATGCCAAACACTCTTCTTTCCAAAAGCACACATTGTTCACCAGACTGTGCCCAAAAGCACAAACAGTTCAGGCAGATTTGAAGAATAAGCAGCTTAAAATATGATGCATGTTGTTGCTGCAGATAACTTTACTGGACTTTCCAGATGGTAAAGATGTGTAACTAAACACTTCATCACAGAAGTAAATAAACCAGAAGCATAACTTATACGTGGGGATATGTACACCTGAGTGCCTGCAGAATGGTGAAGTCCTAAGAACTCCAAAACTGAAAGTGTGAAAAAAGAAATGTATACTAACCCTGATAGTACACTGCATCAGAGCATTTCATCTATTCTGAGCTGCAGTGACCTTAATGACAGTATATAAAAATGGCAAGATTGTGGGAGGCATAGCCCCATATCTGGGGACACTGAGGGTCAAAGTTCCGATGCAGAAATGCTTGATAAGTGAGTCACAATACTTATTGTTAAACTGATTTTCACAGGTATCATGACTAGCATTACCAGGTTTTACTCTTCTGTAAGGGTGCCTGTGTACACTTGACAACAACTCTTAGCAAATGTCAGGAAGAAAGCTCCTCTAGTGTTCCACTGTGATTCACCACAACCTGTCAAATGACAACTCTCTGGGTAGCATGCTAACACTGGTCAGATACCTTTCTTTAACTTTCCTACATATGACTTATTGGAAGACGCGAGGATACTTGAATGTGATTCTAGTTTGTTATTGGGGTTTATAAGCAGTGTGTCAGCTCCCAAGCAATCACTTTTAAACTGTTAAAATCACTTTAAAAACAATACAAGTTTAAACTCTGGCTATATAATGACCTTTATAGACTTGCATCTGTTTACTAAACTGACCTAGGCAAGAGCTACCCAACTGACTAGGAATCTGCACAGCTCACAAGAAGACTGTAGGTTTCTCTTTTCCTGTTTTTAGTCAGCGCCTGTAGGCCTTCCCTGTGGTTCCCCTGTGCTGCAGAATGTTCTAACTCATTGGCTTGGATAATCCATCCTTTAAGAAACATTTAAATATATTTTAGGACAGCCATTTACAAAACCTGGCATTCAGATACATGCTTGCTGCATTTATTATTCTTAAAGCTGTTTTACCTACTCGGTTTTATACTCTTTAGATGATGTTGGGTGCCTTGGGTTTTAAAATGTTCCACACAAATTAAAGTTTGACTAATGAATGTAGCATCAAAGAAAACTGTAAGCCTCAGGTTTTGAAGATGTACATAATTTTGTGTGTTTATTCCAAGTTAAAAAGGGATGGGGTGTTTTGTATTTAGTTTGAGGGTTTTCATTCAAAAAAAAAAAAAACAAAATCTTGAAAAACGTGACATATGTTCAAATGGAGATAAGAAGAAAACTTTAGTATATGCATGTAACACAAAAGCTGGAAATACACTTTCAAAAAAATTGTCATGTATAACAGTTGGGGGAAAAAAAGCTTTTTATCATGATGTCCATATTATCCTGCAACATGAATGGCCTTACAGATATAAATAAAAAGGTAAGACTACTGAATTATATAAAGAAATGCACAGTGCAAATATCAATTCTGCAGGAGACACATTTGGAAAGAAATGAGCATATAAATTAGACAAATAAGAGGATTTCAGAATGGACATTCAGCAGAATATCGGGGACAGGGGAAGAGGGGAGTAATTATACTAGTTGCTAGAGGGGCGCAAAATGGTAGATTTGTGGTAATACGGAGCTTCTGGCAAGGGAGGAGGATTACTATGGCATATATTTATATTCCACAGAAAACTGCTATTATGGAGCTTAAGAAAATGTTGGTAGCAATGATCAGCTTTCAGCAGGGAATATTATTTACAGGTGGTGACTGGAATTTGACTTGCAATAGTGAGGATGTATCAAGGAGGCCACAAAGGGACAATATAACAAAAGAGTATACCTTTCTGAAAAAATTATGAAAATATTTGGTATGGAATATGTGAATTCACTAGTAGGAAGTCTGAAAGAATTTATGCATTATTCCCCAAGGTACAATTACTGGGATCAACTAGACAGAAATTATATTTCACAGAAACATGCACTGAATTGAAAGCTATGACACACATCCAGTAACTATTTCTGATCATGTACCAATAAAATTAAGATACAAAATGCAGGGTAATGAAGTAAAAATAAGACACTGGCCCTTTCCCCCTACATTTTAAAAAGAGTGAAATTTAAGGAATGGGTAGTGGAAATTATTCAAGAGTTACTAAGGAAGATAGAAATATCTTCAGAAGTTATAGCTAGTGACTGGGACATAATGAAAATGGAGTTTAAAAACAGAGTCAGAAAGAGATATGATTAAGAATTAATAGAAATTGCTTGCAGGGGCTGTTAAAGTTTAAAATAATGCAGAAAAAGGGGAATCTTACAGAACAAGAGGAGTACATGCAGAGTGCCAAAGAAAAAATAATGAAGTATCTGGATAACATACATGAGTTTGTAAAGACTGCAATTAATCAACTACTTCTGAAAACAACTCCAGAGCACAAAAACATTTAGCACAATGACTTAGGCAACAAAACATTTAAATGATTGCCACCAAACTTAGGAAACATATCACAAGAAAAATAACCCGAGATCGTGTAGAGGTTTTAGAGATATTCCAGAAATTTTACTAAAATTTGTATGAAGAAGAGAAATGTGGAAATAAAAAAGAGTCCAAATGGAAATATTTATGGAAGACATAATTATGCAAAGGTTAGGGGTAGACTAGGCTCAACAACTAACAGTTAAGATAGGAGGCAATGAGATAAAAACAGTGACGTATAATCATATTCGGGAAAGTCTCCAGGAACAGATGGTATTCCTGTAGAAGTTTGGAAATTAGGAGGGAAGAAAGTTATGCACATCTGGAAGACTTTGTTTAACAGTATCTTAAAAGAAGGGGAAGCACCAACATTTTGGAAGAAAGCTGTGGTGGCTGTGTTACCTAAGAATGGCAACGACCCTTCAGACCCAGTTTCATATACACCTATTTCCAGTTTAAATCATTATAAAGTGTTTATGTCTATACTATTTAAAGAATGGCACAACTGTTGCCAAAATTGATAAATATGGATCAGTGTGGTTTTGAGGAGGGGAGGAAAACATTTGACAACCTTAACAGAACAATGATGATCCAGAGGGAAGCAGAATATAAGAAAATACCTGTACTGTTAGTAGGTCGTGATGAAAAGAAAGCATTTGACAGAGTAAGCTGGGATTTTATGAGTAGGGCACTAGAAGAATTTGCATTCCCTGATACAATAGTAAGGTTAATTAGGAGGATATATGGAGGACCGAAGGCAAGAATTAAAGTGGGAGGGTTCTTCTCAGATAACCTGTGTTTGCACAGAGGAATCAGGTTATTTGATTATATTTAGAACCACTGGCAAAGAAAATAAAGGACTATAAGGGACTCAAAAATACAAGGATATAATTGGTATGGTAATCAAAAAAGTTGGCTTTATTTGCAGATGATACTATTTTGTCCCTGATAAAGCCAGAACATGGCATCTTAGTGATGTGGAACATTTTGAGACCGTTTCAAGTCTTTTTAGGATACAAAATTAATGAAGATAAAGCAAAGGCTATAGCAGTAAATTATATACCCACACATGAATATCTGTATTTATTGTGATATGACAAGATTAAGTATTTAGGAGTATGGATTAAAAAGGCTTCTGTTATGGTGGCTAAGTATATGTGGGAAGAGACTAAACAAAGGATAATACAGAAATTGAGAAAATGAAAACTGTTTAGAGATGTGGTTAGTAGAGTTGCCACAGTTCATTGTGGCTAAAACTGGAGTAAAGCCACACCCCTCATGTCATCAGTAACCCCGCCCATCCTACCCCATCCCCACCCATATTACGCCCATTTTGTGATGTCATTATGACATCACTCGGCGAGGAACACCCTCTTTTCTATTCCGGCTGCCTCCTTTCAGCTGATTTACTATGCTTTTCTGTAAGAAAAAGCATAGTAAATCAGCCGATTCACAAACTCCGATGGTCTGTTTCCTTTTTGAAACAGAATACTGGAGTTTGTACAGTGTTTTCCGGACTACTGGAGATCAGCTTGATTTCCAGATAGTCCGGAAAAAAAGCGAAGGGGTGGCAACCCTAGTGGTTAGTACGATACAAGCACTGAAAATGTTTTTATTCATTTTAGTCTTGTATATGGGTCAGGCATACTTTTATCAACCCGAGAAGCTGTGTACAATAATTAATAAAGAATTCAAGGAATTTATCTGGGAGGGAAAGAGGGCAGGAGTTAAGTGGGATAAGTTGATCATTCCAGTAGAACAAGGTGGTTTACGTTTACATGATTTGAAGGGATATTTTAGACCCACACAGTTACGGCTCATATACATAACACAAGCAAAAGATTACACTTCAAAGTGGAAAAGGAAGATGATGAAGCAAGGGGAAGCTCAAGAAATGGGGGGGGGGGTTGATGCAGATACTTAAGGAGAATAATAACAACCATGCATAATATTATATTCACGAAGTGGCAGTAATTATTCTAAGAACTAAGCCAATACGACAATGCAGAAAGGAGATTCTGAGAAAATCATTTCACCACACAGTGCTCCTTGGCTGCCACTGAAAGGGCACTTGTGTCCAGTGGGCTTACCTGATTAACAAAGATATAAAATACAAAAAGATGCTATTCACCCCTCTGTTGTGTCACATACCACCCATCTGCTGTCTTGTCTGCCCGCAAAAGCTTTCCCACCTATTCAACTTACTTCCCCCATACATAGCCCTGTCCCTTCCCCAACAGTCCACTCTTACCTTAAAAAATAAAAATGGGTCACTGTCCCAAAATAAAGATACCGTCCTGAACATAGCTCTCTATTTCACACACAAGTCCACTGGACACACATAATCTGGTCCAATTGGCTTGACAATGCAGTTTTGTCCTCACCCTCTCTTTGGGAGTGAGAGTCCAAATTCATCTGCACATTCTGTCAAAATGCACACTTGTTGCTGTACATGAAATGGATAGCTATGGTCCTTTCCTACACCCTTCCTGCACATACCTACCTGCCTTTCATTATGTTTTCCCCCTACTTGTACCACATTTCACCACTTTCCTAGCTCCTCATTTTTTCTTAAAGATTTTTTTGCACAATGCTGCCTGATGCAGCATGTTGTGCAAAGTTGCTATGCTCAGTTAAAAGGAGCTATATTGATACATATGTTTTAAATGCTAAACACACACAAAATAAACACGTCCTCTATTTTGAATGCAAGATCATTGCACCTACAGACCACTGCATTAACCTGTCATGCCACACAGCTGTTAATTAAAACAGGCGGTTTAAACAAAATATAATAACTATAAATTACAATCATTAAGCGAGCTTAAGCAGAGCTGTGTATCACGCCAACTTGCAGAAAGAGTAATGGAAAAATGTGAGTGTAACTTGGAGTCTGCTACAACAGTACAACAGTAGAAAGCCAGACATGGAAGAATGGATTTAAGTGAGGCCTCTAATAGCAGGTAAATGTTTATGTTTATCAGTAACATTTAGAAATACACCTGCTAAAAGATTAATGGCAACATACATGGTCAACTGGGACACCGGTGGAGAAATATATCCATATAAAGCCATTAACATAATGATGGATGTAAAACAAAGTATGCCACAGCCTGTATGTGTGCACTTCTATCTTGACAAATACACCTGCTGTAACAGTGACTTAGTAGCTCAGTCTGTTAAATGCTGTGCAATTGCTAACTTTTACCACACACAGACCCGGGTTCATGGGTGTAGCATTTAAATTACATTATTGTGAAGCCAGCAATTAATGACCGAGTCATGTACTCTTTCTGTGCATAATGTATTCCAAATCAAATGTCTGCCTTTCACTGATGGAAGTCACAGGCCTGCAGATAGGAACACACCTTACATTATCCCTATAGCAACACTATATGAGCATAAAATGTCAAGTCATGCAGTAATATACATTCACAGAGGACTTTAACTTGGGTAATGCAAATGAGGCCAACTAATATCAGAGTGCAGCATACAGTCCTTTCATAATCAAACTGCAGATTAGCACAGCTGCACAACTAACATACACGTATGAAGCCCCTACTAGTAACAAGGGCTGCCATCATACACATTCCAAATGAGTACCAGACTGTAACACATGGACTGACAGTTGCCCAAATGGTTGACAATGTTATATTTACCCCCTATGTTGCTCAAAGACACAACAAACATGTTGTCTAGGACTCAGTTAGTGATACCACTGCCTAACATACTTACCTTAAACACATGCCTTAATTTGAGTGGAAGGGGTACCCTCACTCTGGCTCTGCCTCTAAATCAAGGCTGACATAGCTCCTACAGTTACTCTTATAGCTTGTTGTCCTCCAAAGTGTTCACACTCTCTGCCTATGCCTATTGCCTGCAGCAGCAGCTGCAGCCTGTAGCACATGCATCTGATTGTAAAAGTAGCTGCTACAGACCTACCCTCTTTGATGATGTAGTCCCCTTACCCCAGTAATGTCCAACACAACATATCAGAAAGGGCTTCTAATCTACATGAACTCCTTATATCTTGTTCAGTGGTTGCATGTCATTAGCTGATTATACTGGAAATCAGCAGAGTTGGCTGCAATTAGCACTCAGAACCACAGACTGATTAAGAGGCAACCACCTCATAATGGGAAGCATGTTAAAACGGCAAACAGCTAGCTATGGGGACCCAATCTGTATGAGACTTCCTTCACACAGTAAACCCATTACTAAAAACTTTATATATCTGCACATATCAACAGAGGAGTACTGTACTCCATCAGGTATGCAACCTTTTTGTTTACAACATGATGCACATGTGTGAATATACTTGGAGGAATAGGGATTACAGCATTAAGGCTTTCTTAAAACTGTGATAATGACATGTCCTTGATCTCAACTTTGTTACACCTACAGAGGATGTGCAATACATCAAGGGTGGAATGTTTTTTGTCAACGTAACACACTGGTCTCATGGAACTGTCCCTTTACAGTGGTTGTAACAGCACATTGCTATTTGTTTGGCACTGTTGTTTTGACATATTATCAGGGGATTGCCCCTAGGGGACACACTACAATGGACTCCAGTGTTGGGTGTATGATCATACAACAGTATCTGTCATGGCACACACAGGAACAGCTATCGCTAGTATCTTAGTTGTATCCACACGCTTAGTATGTTCGCACATTGTGGAATATGACATGTGTGATCAAGCAGTGGATACTGCCAGCCATTATGTTCTTGTATCTCTACATTGTGCACTTCCATGTATGTGATCCTGACAAGTGTTCCCACTTTGTTGTCTTTCAGGAAACATGCATCCCAGATGCTGTGGCCCCTTCATGAATGCAGAGAATGATATAATACTGGAAGGCTTTCGTCAACATCATGTACTCCTACTGTCCAGAGTGAGGCAAAACAGGGAACAGCATTGTGGGCTGACCTTGTCAGTGATGTGAATGCCATAGGTCATCAGAGCAAGACATATGAGCAGGTTCGACACAGTGCAACAGACATGATTAATGCTGCATGCAGACGAGCAGCAGATGTAGCCAGGAATCATGATGTCACCAGTGGACAGCCTGCAGCAGAACAACCACTCTCAGCCACTGAGGAATTCCTGGCAAAAGTATGAACACACAACAGCTCACAGGCATCCATCACACCATACATCGTGGATGTGGATGTCACAGTTGCCACGGCACATGAGCATCCAGGTAAACTCAGTTTGATCAGTACTGGAATGCAGTAAGATTCAGTGTGTACATATTGTTACATGGGTGTCAGGTTTTTGTTTGTTCTTGGGGGAGGGGTTTAACTGGAGTTTGAATCACATGCTCAGATTTTGAACAAAATAATTAACACAATAGTTACTGTAAATTTGAGATATATGGATGCATTACCTTCTTATAGTGCAACATGCAGTGGTACTTACATTACCTCCCCATAACTTTTCACAGGTCCATCAGGTATTGGACAAGGCCATGGTCCTGCTCCTGGTAAGCATGACACTGTTTTGTTACATATGTAGATTTACAGCAATGTATTCCCTAAAGTGTCATCCCAGGCCTGCTGCCTAGATTGCTGTACTGTCGGCATGATTTCCAACTGCACAGATATCTTCTGACTGTACACACACTAGAGACATACATATGCCTTGTAGGTGTGACCACACTGATAGATGTGACAGTATTACAGATTGTTATATGTGTCAACTGTGCAGTCTCTTCACAAATGTCAACAGTGCACCTCATTGTTGCTGATGAGACTGCTGTATAAAGAACTTTTATTTACAAGTAACTACAGCTGTTTGTGGGAAAATACCTGCAAAGGTATAGTGTAAGAAGAAAGCTCAGCGTTCTCGGTAGGACTGCTGTATCACTAAAAAGCTGCTGGTATACCATCCAAGGTCCATAAACGCAAAGGATGTTTATTGTAGCATAAAACCAATAGAAACGTCGACCTAGGTTTCGTTCGTGTCACCGAACTTCTTCAAAACAATAAAAACAATACAAAAGGCTCTTAAATACTGACTATGGTTGCAATGAATGCCTCAATAAATCAATTAACTTCCCGCCATATAACTATTACATATATATATACCCACTTATACTTTCCACCAGTATTTAAAGAACTTCATGCTATCTTACAATTACTCTAAATTATAAAAATTATAAATGTGCCTAAAAACAACATGTGCTTAGTACATAAAACATTAAACATTGTACATTGTTACATTATTCATTAAAAACAATGATAATATATCTGTCTGCTCACAATGTAATAAATCCTGAATGTAAATTGTGTAAAATCAAACTAATACAAAAACACTACAAACTGCTCATAATTTATAAATTACATTACCACAGGTTGTTTACATAAAAAATATATATAGTGAATAAATATTATACATTTACTGAAATCAGTAACCTTTTATGTTGTTAAACCGTAAAATAGGTTTTATACTGATATATTCATTAAGTCCGGGGGACTGATGAGCATTAAGGTATATTTGCATCCTCAATTCTAAAATGTCCAAGTTGAATTTTGTAACTTTGCCCTGTGCATCAAAGTACAAATGTGTTACCCCAAAAAACTTAAAAGAATGGTCTGCATGTTGGTTTATATGTCTGGCTAAGGCGTTAGTTGTTTTATGATTCCTAATGTCCAGTAAGTGTTCCTTGACTCTGTCTCTTAAGTGTCTACTCGTCTTGCCAACATAAAAACTTTCACAATTTTGGCAGACTGCAATGTATACAATATTGGTGGTGTAACAATTGATGTATTGACCTATGTTTATATTCTGATTGTTAACTGTCACCACTCTATCTATGTTTATCATGTACCTACATGTCGAACACCTACCACACTTGAAACTACCCTTGGGTTTATTGGAAAAATCCTTAGATTTAACGTTCAGGTTTTCAAAAAGTTCCTTAAATGATGTATCTTTTCTATACACATAAGTTACGCACCCTTTAAAATTTTCCCCTATTGTTTTATCTGTGCTAATAAAATTCCAATTTTTGTTCACTATATTTTGAATTTTAATCGCTATATCATTATAAGTAGTGATATATAGGGGAATGTTATTGCAAACAAATTGGAACCGCATGGATGTGCTGGATGACATCACTTCCCCTCCACGTTTGGATGTTTACAGCGACCGACAAGAAAGTTCAGTGGAAGATGAGGGTCCCAGAAGATCCAAACGGATAAGAGGGCAGCATACACATGAAGTAGAAGAAGAAGGTGAACATTTGGGGACAGAATTTGATCCTAACAAGAGGGTTTATTTTCCACAACAGCAGCAGCCAAAAACTCAAGAAGAGGTTTTTGGTAAGTCATTTAATTACCAATTCAGCATTGATTCCAACACTACACCATCGGGGAATATGAGTGACTTTGGACTATTTTGGACAATCCCTTGAACATGGGTTCAGGGGAAGACGTTTCCTTTGATGCTCTCTACATAGACAATAAGGCTAAAGGCGGTTTAGACAACTGCAGTATTTCTTTGACTTTTACACACAATACTGGCTCACGTAATACGTTTTGTGATTTATTTTCTAATGCCAGTGAGGAGCAACGTTTGGCCACGGGCACACAGGTTTCTTACATATACGACTTTGACAATTATCATATTCAACTAGCTAACAACGGATGGAATGAATGTGTAAATGGCTTACATGAGCAATCCAAAGAAGTGAATGAGACCAATGTACTGCATGGTGAGAATCACGACAATTTGGGGACTAGTACAACTGGCAGTTCATTGGGAATTTGTGACGATGGTATTCATTCATTGCTTGATGTATCAGTTCATAATATAGATGGGCATTTGTTGACAGCTGATGTTCAGATGTTTAATAATGAATGTGGTTTGAGTGCAACTGATCAAGTTTACAATATGGTGTCTGACAACCCCGTGGACTTACAAGACCACAGCATTCAATTGGATAATGAGGGGGGACGTAGTTTGTTTTGTAAGCCCAATGTTGTGATTAACAACAAAGGGGACTTTAAATTATACAACTACACTAGTCAACTGTTTGACGTAGAATGTGTGGATTTGTTTTCCAAAGGTTTTAGTTTTGTGCCATGCAGGAGGGGCAACTTAGTGAATACAATTCTAGACTTGAAATTATTTACTCGAAAATTGAATTTGAAAATTTTATACCAAGGTAATTCATGGGGCATTAATAACAATGGTGGTACATTGACAAAACCCAGTACTTATAATCCACCAATGCACGAGGGTGTTGCTATTTTTGAGAAAGTAACCGAAAATGATATAAGGAATGCCTTTATTGAATACAATAAGGTCAGCATTAACAATAAAAATCTGACCACCAAGGAAGAATTTTGTTTGAGTAATATATTGAAAGCTAAAAACATCAGAATTATGAAACCCGATAAGGGAAGTGGGATAGTCATTGTGGATCACAATGATTATGTTTCATACATGAACACTTTACTATTGGGTAACACCTACAGAGAAGTTAGTAGGAATGAAATTAATATAGCACATGGCAGAATAGATAATACTCTATTTGATATGCTTTTCCAAGGAGAGTTAGACGAGCAGGAGTGGCAATTCTTAAAGAATGAATACCCAGTTACAAGTGGGATTTTTGGAATCCCCAAAATACATAAAGGCCTTGACAACCTGCAATTTAGACCTATAGTGAGTAAAACACATTTTATTAGTCAATACCTAGATTATCATTTAAAACCGGGTATAAAGTTTTTTCCACACATATTGAAGGATTCATGGGACTTTTTGGGCAAAATTAGATCAATAGCATTTAATGAAGGAGACACATTCATTACTCTGGATGTGTGTAATCTTTTTACTGTCATTCCCCATGATAGAGGGCTTGAGTGGTTGGAAGAACAACTATATTTTACAAAACTATATGATCAGAACAAAGTGAATGTGATAGTCAAGTTAATGGAAGTTGTCTTGAAAAATAATTTCATATTTTTTGAAGGGGCACATTATAAACAGATGAGCGGGGTTGCTATGGGGGCAGCTTCTAACTTTGTCCTAACATTTTGGGAAACCAACTATGTTTTTAATTCAGAATTTTTTAAATATGTTCAATTTTATGGTCGGTTCTTGGACGACCTATTTATTATTTGGAGAGGGGACCAAGTTATTTTAAATAGTTTTTTGGAATATATCAATAGTAGCGTCTGGTTCCTAAATTTTACATATGTTACCAGTCAAGAAAGTATTAGTTATTTGGACATTTGTTTGACATATGACAGAAGTAGGAAAAAGCTGGTTTCCAATATATACAGGAAGTCCACCTTCTCAAACTCATATTTACATTATGACAGCTGGCACCCTCACCACCAAAAGAAGGCAGTGGTTAAGGGTCAGATGGTGAGGGCGGCTAGAATGGTCAGTGAGGAGGTGGACTTTGAACGGGAAGTCAATTTTATTGTCACTTTATTCTTGAATAGAGGTTACCCAAAAGATCTTTGTAAAAATATTGCCAAAGAGGTAACAGATAAAAGATGTAAAGGATTTTATAAAGCTTTATTGCATGCTAGTGAAGTTACATCAGTTGATAGTGTGGTTGGCGACCTTGTGGACATTAGGAAATTTGTTTGCAATAACATTCCCCTATATATCACTACTTATAATGATATAGCGATTAAAATTCAAAATATAGTGAACAAAAATTGGAATTTTATTAGCACAGATAAAACAATAGGGGAAAATTTTAAAGGGTGCGTAACTTATGTGTATAGAAAAGATACATCATTTAAGGAACTTTTTGAAAACCTGAACGTTAAATCTAAGGATTTTTCCAATAAACCCAAGGGTAGTTTCAAGTGTGGTAGGTGTTCGACATGTAGGTACATGATAAACATAGATAGAGTGGTGACAGTTAACAATCAGAATATAAACATAGGTCAATACATCAATTGTTACACCACCAATATTGTATACATTGCAGTCTGCCAAAATTGTGAAAGTTTTTATGTTGGCAAGACGAGTAGACACTTAAGAGACAGAGTCAAGGAACACTTACTGGACATTAGGAATCATAAAACAACTAACGCCTTAGCCAGACATATAAACCAACATGCAGACCATTCTTTTAAGTTTTTTGGGGTAACACATTTGTACTTTGATGCACAGGGCAAAGTTACAAAATTCAACTTGGACATTTTAGAATTGAGGATGCAAATATACCTTAATGCTCATCAGTCCCCCGGACTTAATGAATATATCAGTATAAAACCTATTTTACGGTTTAACAACATAAAAGGTTACTGATTTCAGTAAATGTATAATATTTATTCACTATATATATTTTTTATGTAAACAACCTGTGGTAATGTAATTTATAAATTATGAGCAGTTTGTAGTGTTTTTGTATTAGTTTGATTTTACACAATTTACATTCAGGATTTATTACATTGTGAGCAGACAGATATATTATCATTGTTTTTAATGAATAATGTAACAATGTACAATGTTTAATGTTTTATGTACTAAGCACATGTTGTTTTTAGGCACATTTATAATTTTTATAATTTAGAGTAATTGTAAGATAGCATGAAGTTCTTTAATTACTGCTGGTATGTATATGTGGGTATATATATATGTAATAGTTTTTTGGCGGGAAGTTAATTGATTAATTGAGGCATTCATTGCAACCTTAGTCAGTATTTAAGAGCCTTTTGTATTGTTTTTATTGTTTTGAAGAAGTTCGGTGACACGAACGAAACCTAGGTCGACGTTTCTATTGGTTTTATGCTACAATAAACATCCTTTGCGTTTATGGACCTTGGATTCGCTTTTTTTTGGTATACCAGCAGCTTTTTAGTGATACAGCAGTCCTACCGAGAACGCTGAGCTTTCTTCTTACACTATACCTTTGCAGGTATTTTGGTTCTTGGTTTTGGCTGTTTGTGGGAAAAGTACTGCCCTCATGTCCTACTATATAAGGTTGGGTTTTAAAACAGGTCTGTAGTACTGACAACAGTGTATAGAGGTTTACATATATTGCAACATAGTACTGCCGAGCATAATAGTGCAGGTATTAATGTACTGCTTTTCCCTTTCTTATCACAGGTGACCAGGGGGGTTGGTCTCTGTCCCCTACACAACCTGTTGTCAGTGTCTCTTCAGACTCTAATGATGATGGTGGCCAAAGTGAGGCACAGGTGGGGGGTTTCAGAGGCTGAATTTGTCCCAGAGGTTGACATCTCTCTTCTGCCCTCATTGTCACCGCATACAGTCAGTATGCTTACATATACCCAGTCCCCGGAGGCCACAGATATTGGACAGTCAGAAGGTGGGGACATTGAACAGGAAAGTGTGGCAACTATGGCTCCAGTGAGTGTAGACAATGGCCATAGCCAGACAGCTGGCGAGGTTCCACACAGGCAGATTGATAGGGATGCTTGTAGGAGGCCTGCTGTCCTTCCACCACCTGTTGCAGGTGTCACATCACTGGTCACTCGGCATATGTTTCGGGCCATCGTGGAGGCACAGGCACATTCTGAAAGGAACTCCAGATGTATGCTCAGGGTTATGGATGTACACAGTCTGACATCCGTGACTGCCTCCACCACATTGGTGACATCCTGGATTGGTTCACTGATGCAGTGGAAAGAAGGTGGTCTGAGACAGATCACAGAATATCTCTCTTGGAATGCACATTGTCTGAGCTGGAACGTCTAGTTGGAGTTGAGTGTCGGATTCGTAGACAAAGGTCAGCAACCCCATCTGCTGAGAGTCATCGTAGCTGTTCATAATCACGCTCCCATAGTGGCAGTACAGAGTGCTACAGAGGGAAATATGCTGTCCACACCAAGACGTGGCAGGCCATGGGCTCGTGGCCCTGGGCATTCCCATGAAGGACACGGTCCAAGCAGACAGCAGTCTCCATCAGGTACTAGCACCATTTCTGACCTTGGCCATGGAGGTACCAGTGCAACTACTGGCAGAGCCAGTTACTGTGTTTGGGGGCAGAGATGGTGAACTGTCAGCTCTACCATGCATGGTTCGAAGCTATCCAACATACACACATGTATGGCTAGCACTGAGCTTTACTGTGTTAATGCACACACTCACACACTACTGTCAAATTCAGATCACCTACAGACACACACGGCACATTTCCATGGTCCATTTGTCTGCTTCCCTTCCTGACTCACACACATGCTTTCAACCTATTGGATCAGCTTAGGCCTCCTGCACCTCCACACAACACAACACCTGTGCCACATGCCTGTTATCCTCATCATCAATGTCAAGAAATAAAGCTATGTGTCTGATGCACAGGGTGACTATATAAATTAATATGTACTTGTGTAATGCAGTGTTGCTTTGCCATGCCACTTGTACTGGTCACTGACTGAGATAGTATGATGACATTTGTAATGAGTAAGCCACATAATTTTGTGTACCTTATGTTGTATA
The DNA here is from genome assembly GCF_019279795.1 of Protopterus annectens. Lineage (NCBI taxonomy): Eukaryota > Metazoa > Chordata > Ceratodontiformes > Protopteridae > Protopterus > Protopterus annectens. The sequence goes on from NC_056741.1 coordinate 1,301,181,432, forward strand.
ATGTAATGGCTGTATACTTACAGAATGAAAGGTGTGTCACAGTCATGGTTATATTTCAGTTGTCTGTAGGGGACACCTATGGATGCACAGTGGCAATAAACCATATATGTCATAACACAGGATGGAATGTCAGCACAGAAGAAATATGTCTTCAGCAAGGTTCAGCACTATAGATGCATGGCTCTATAAGTTCATATGTGTATAACAGGCTAAAAAAGAACAATGGCATCATCCAGCTTACTCATGCATCCCTAGTCTATGTAAAGGTCTGATACCCTTGATAAATGTCACCAGGGTTTCAGGAGCTAACACATGTACAAGCTGTGGTGATGGAGATGACCCATCTTCAAATTTCCTGTGTCCATTACAGACATTTGTCCTACACCAATTATGAATGTCTTGTCTTGCATCCCATTGTATAACTTGCACATGATGTGTGTTACAGCAGATGTGTGCTTCGCATGCATGGGGGGCCTGTTACATATAAGGTGTAGTGTCTGTGTTACATAACTATTTCTCCACCATGTACTACTTATACCACAGTGACGGCCTTGGTGTGTAGAACAGACAAGACATGTATTAGTCCTGTCTTGGATATGTGGGAGGTACACAGTGGGATATGGCAACTCCCTGAATGGCAGCCATGCACATCCCCTCCAAAGCATGTAGGAGACAGACTACACATGCACACTCTTGACACAGACTGCATAGGACAAATTAACTACAATGTGTATTGGTTCACTGTGGAACCTGTGTGGCTGCTACAGTTGTAAGATATGCCTGTGTAGGGAAACAGCAAAGGTGCCATTGCACTCGATAGGTGTGATGAGTGCCAATTCGGTATAACAATGACAGTCTAAGAATTTACACGCCATACTTTTCTGTATAGGTTGTACAAAATTGAATGGATCCCCACATCTTTCCAACCAGTGAAAGTCAAAGGCTACATTACTCTCCATGTCCATAACTCCACGAGTAATGGCTCAACTGTGTGCAGTGTGCAGATACTACCATATTTTCCAGGGGTGGGTGACTTCCCAAAGGATAGTATTGTGCAGTCATTGGCATTTACTATTTGTTAGTGGCTCTGACAACAACTGAATATGTGTCTCAGGCCATCCTGGATAACTGCTGGCTGGTTCTGTTTGGGATTCAGTGACAGCTCCTAATATGCAATCACCTGCTAGTGTAGTCAGTCAGAGGTCACAGACAGCGGTCGTGACTGCAGAGACGGGAATGGCTAGAAGGGATACTCCATTAATGATGTCTGGGGAAATCCACTGTTGACTGGCATCATTGTACCATTGGTCTCCCAATGCCATCTTCCAAGAATATGACTATCAGACACTTGCCTATCCTCCAGCTGACATACCAGTCTGTAAATAACCTACACAGTTTTCAGCAAGGCCTGCTGGCCTATTATTGTCACACACCCTGTCAGGCCATGGTAGGTGTAGTGAGTCATATTCCCCTCATCCACTGCATAGTTTAACACTCAATGAGGTCCATCAGTTAGGATAGGTAGGCATGATATGGCCTTGAGCAAAACACACGGTGTGTGGTCCAGAGTCAGCAGGTGTATGACATTGTTACTGCTCATATCCAGGCTAACTCCTTTCGTGGCATTTCATATCACATGACAAAGAGATCTGGGGACACTACCTGGCACTGCATACTAGTTGTCCTTTGTGCAAGCAAGTACTGCAGTTACTTCCATCATGTTCCAAGAAGAGAATGATCCAAGGTGTCTGTACAGAGCACAGACAAACATGTTTGGGAAGTGTATTGTATATCCTGTAAAGGTAAATTGGTGGTTTTACACAGGTATTCTGCAGTTGGACACTACCCAAGCGGTGTGGTGTGTATTGGACAGACACAATTACCCTGTGAAGACTGTAGAAAGCAGGGAGTCCACGGAATTGCCAGTGCCTGGCAACTACTAATGCTGGTCTCACCAAAAACACCCTCACATGGGATACCATGCTCTGATAAGTTTTCTGTCATCACACACAAAACATTACTATGACGCTCATGATGGAGAAGCAGGACACAGCCTGTTTGTTCATCCACATAGCTGTCCCACATCATGAAAGGCTCTGTAGACTTCACATACCCTTCTCCAGGTAGATGCTTTGATTAGCAACCTGGGCACTCAGTTGGCTTTTGCATGTATTATGTCTTCTGTTCCACGGTTGGTGGTATGTCACTAGGGAACTGACAAAATGGTGATTAGAAGCACTGCTGCAGAGTCACAATATAATGTACAATGTCCAGTGACACAGATGTCAAGACTGCTAAAACAAGCAGCACAGCGGCAGTCATCTATCATAGGTGACAATTTCACAGCAAGTTGTGCATCCTGCCCCTGAACAGATTAATGTTGGATATCTGCATGACATGGCTGTGAGGTCTACTGCAGTGGACTAGCCACTTTTGGCCAATGTGTGTCCACCTGCCACATGTCCTAGGCATGTCATACTGTACAGTTATGTATCTGAAACACATGTCTGTGTTCCCACATCATGTCACACAACAACCAGTGTGCTGTCTAGTTGCTTGACATGCACTGTATACTTATGAGGCCAACGTAATGTCAGCAATTTGAACAAGTCCTCTATGCATGCATAGGCATCCACATCTTCACTGCAAGGAGTGCCTACAAACACTGTATATCAGAATGTGAACCCCAAGGGTGTGGCACCATGACCTTAACTTTGCAGGACCTGCTGATGAACTGTGGAAAGTGTCCCCATCCCTCTACTCCTATGATGACACACAAACACAATGTACGACAGATGTGACTGCTTTTCAAATCTTGGTGCCATGGTGTCTCCAACAGGAGTCATTACATATGTCAATGAGCATTTTGCTAACATGCACAGCTCACATCCTGCGCCACCTACACCCACATCATACACACCTGCATGTGTGCAGCTCCTTACCAGACACATTACAAAAGAGATGACACTTCAGAAAATCCTGCTTCTGGAGAGCACAATACACATAATACTGCAAGCACCACCCTCAAACCGGTCAAACACCTGAGGCAAAACACAAAATCACGCCTTTTAGCCATAGGTGAATACATTGTGAGACACATAGATGTCTGTGTTAACAGGTTACACATGTGAAAGATCACAGCTAGCTGTATGTGGGTTGACACAATACACCATACCACACACTGCCACAAATCAGGGAATATCAGTTAACATAATGTTGAAATCATAGTTCCTGAAGGTGTGTACGACTAGGGATATACTTCACTGGACTGTATGCAGACACATGAATGAGCTTAGCCAGTCTGTGTCTCAATCGGGTATGCGCATACCTTTCAGCTGCAGATGACCCTCACCTACGATGATGGCGCCATACACACAGAAATTGATGGAAGTCAATAATTGCCTTAGCGTGTGGTATCATTGTAAGGGGATCTACTACATGTCTGTCTGGGATGCCTTGTTCAACAGACATCAATGCTTCTACAGTGATGGTCTTCATCTCTCACCCCAGAGTGTTGGAGTACTAGCCAATACTGCTGACACCCCCACAATGCATCTTATATTCACTGTCTGGAGGGAAAACTTTGCAATGAGAACACCATCTTTATACAACATCATGGTTATGCTATTACACACTGGGAATGGCAACACTGAACCCCATTCTGTTGAAGATGTCCCCACCTTGGAATATGCAGACATGTGTGCAGTCAAGGACATCTGATTCAAGGCTGTGGACAGCACCACAGCCATATCAGACTACACGTCCTTTCAAATGTTCAGACCTCAAAATGACAGTGTGCAAGGTAATGCAGGTGGTGTGTACATACTCATTAAGGACAGATACACATCCAGATTTAGTGAAGGCACTGCAGGTGACATTCACTACTGGAAGGACACATAATCAAGCAATTGCCAGCTACAGGAGCAGCTCCATGAATCCAGACACCGGTTGTGCATATTTGGATGTACGTGTTTCTATCAAGATATATTAATACACCATGGTTGAGGTGGCATCATTACAACTGCATGGACTCGGCTGTACCTGACAGGAGGAACACAGGCTCCTCATGGCTCAGCAAACCTGCCTGGTGGACAACTGCCATTAGCAGACTGTACAATAAGAGGTGACAGTTGGGGTGAGAGTGCCCCCCCCTCCAAAAAATGGAGGCATAACCTCATCAACTAAAACAAGCACATAGTGTTGTTGTGACATCATGTAGGCCAAGTGACAAAATTAGCCACCCACACAAAGCAGAACCACAACGCACTGTTGGACAGGCCCAGATTGTCTGGGAACCCATACATAATGATGCCACATATAATGCGTCTGTCCTCATAGGTAACCTACGGTTCTACGTCAATTTCACTCCCCTGTCCCCAGCACATGTACCACATGATATTTCTAAAACCTGTCCTATACTTTCCATATCTACACAGCAGGTCATTACTGACCTCTGTATGGGGAATACACAGTATCTATTGGACATGCTAACATCCCAGGCTGCATCCTACATGGAATCTGACAAGGATTACTAACACCATTGGGAACACCTTGCAATCATACTGAAACCACTGGCTGTACTCCAGCTGACTGGACAATAGCAACTGTTACATCCCTGCACAAAGGTGGTACATCCACTGACCACCAGAACTACAACCTCTTTACCTGGGTGTCCATATCTGTATGCCTGTAGGGCCAATCATCATGGAATTGATCAGCACACATATATGTAATCTACACACTTTTGACTGTACACAGTTTGGATGCCTGACAGGGGGATCATGACTGTTAAATGTGGTGGACATTTCCGAGGCAGTCATCAAGGACCTGGGTGAGGGGACATTATGGCATACAACCCCCTGGACTTAGCCAAGCCATCTGACTATATCCCCCACTCAGGCATCATTTACTAAAGCACCCACTTAGGCATCCATGGTAATATCATTGTACGGGTCACTAAGTGGCCCAGTTATAGCATACATACTCAACATAGGCACATCCACCTCCAACAGCTGATCTGTGAGCAGCAACAGGGCTCAGTCCTGGGTCTTCTACTGATTGGAATCCATTTTACCACGCTACAAGTGAATACTGAATGTCTGTGGCTAACAATGTTGGCTGATGCCTGCAAACTGTGAGTACTCAGAGTCTGGGAGTTATGTCAATATCCTACAAAAAGGTATTGATGAACAAATGCTGACATACTAATGGCCATAAACTCCATGCAAATATATATATGTATTATTAATTTCCATCACTAACACTTATGTACCTGGTAAGTAACGCATCAGTCACAACATGTGATATACATACTCAGGTGTAATACAACTGGGCACACAAGCCAGGCCATACATGTTTACACCTAATCTGCATGAGATTACCATGTCTCCCCAGTGGTACGATGGGAATCATATGTCATAACTGAGGGCACAGTTACCCATAACTGACATACTCATAACCTCCATGTACTCTTCCCTCAGCATGCCAATATCTGAGTGCAATGGCCATTTGATAATGTACGTTCCCAAGCACTACTGGCAATTGCACACAACAGTATGGTCCCTCACAAGGGAACTTCACATCTTCATTATCAGTTTAATGGTGATTGTCTGACATCAGTGTCATTGTAGCCTGTGGCATACAGACTACTCAGAGGGAATCTCTGCCTTGCATATGGGCCAATGTGTGACCCTGCTTGACTGTAAAAGATGCATATCTGTAGGTGACATAGTAACCAAAAAGAGAGAGTATGAAAACGCTACTGGATGCTGGATGCCTCAGAGAAACATGAACACCAACAAGTTATATTCCACAAATTTAATATATAACTGTTTAAAATGATGTAAGATTAAGCGCTTTCATACACATGCAATGTGGACTTCTTTAGAATAACATCAATTAATCAATTAGCCTTTTAGATATTCTTTTTGGCACCAAAAGTTTAAAAAAACAGCTTCATCTGAAGAACAGCTTCATTTAAAGAAACAGCTTCATTTAAAGAAAAAGTGCATTTGTCCGAATAAAGTACATTTCTATAAAGGGTGCATTAAAATGTGCATTTAAAATCACATATACCAAATAATACTCAATTTCCTTATTATAGTTCATATAGGTCAATATGTAGGATTCGCAAGAACACGCTTGCATGGATTGTATTGTACTGCACATTTTTGTCTGTGAAAATGAATTCTGAACAGTATATTAACTGACATCAAGAATGAATGTGATTTTATTTTTATTCTTATTTTTTTATTTTTGATTTCATTTGATATTTGTATGTTTACTGATTTATAAGATGGCAATGAAATTGAGATGAATTATAATTTAAATCACAATATCGAACTAGTAATTATTGCACGAACCATAGGTATTATAATATATCATAAAATTTAAGACATAAATAACATATTATATATTATATTTTTATGAACTATAATAAGGAAACTGAGTATTATTTGGTATATGTGATTTTAAATGCACATTTTAATGCACCCTTTATAGAAATGTACTTACTTCGGACAAATGCACTTTTTCTTTAAATTAAGCTGTTTCTTTAAATGAAGCTGTTCTTCAAATTAAGCTGTTTTTTTAAACATTTGGCGCCAAAAAGAATATTTAAAAGGCTAATTGATTAATCGATGTTATTCTGAAGAAGTTCACATTGCATGTGGATGAAAGCGCTTAATCATACATCATTTTAAACAGTTATATATTAAATTTGTGGAATATAACTTGGTGTTCATGTTTCTCTGAGGCATCCAGCATCCAGTAGTGTTTTCATACTGTCTCTTTTTGGTTACAGTTGCTTGAATGCTATAGTGTGGTTTAGTAGTCATCTGGCATGGATACCTTGGATGAATTTCCTTCCAACAAGTCTTCCCCGGCTGGCAAGGACGAGTTGCAGGGACTGCATTCTGAAGTCTCAATTCTCAAAGGGGAAGTAACTCGTTTATTGGAACTAATGACACAACTTGGTCCAAAAGGGCAGGCATCGCAACGTATGAGCGGAGTGTTCAATCAATCTGCTGGTAGTATAGTGGTCTCTGAACTTCCCAACAGCCAGGGGGCAGTTATTGGTGCATCTGCAACTCTGGAAAACATGGGTATGCATGGAACCGCAATTGACAACAGCAAGTTATCCGAGAAAGATTTTACTTTTGACTTTTCATTATATAATTTGGATGAAGAATCTTGTCGAACAGGAACCAAACCCAAACGTACCATGGCAGGAAAAACTTATTCAAAAACAGTGAACAGTGGTACGACTAATATGAAGTTACTGTAAGACATAGTTCTAGTCCCAGAGCGAGTGTTACTTGTAATAATACAACTAAATGTAATACGGGACAGTGTATTACCCAGTTGGAAGACTTTTCACAAAGAGATGTATGTTTTAATACATTGAGTCAGGCAAATGGGCCTGAACCCATTCAAGCTAATATAGTTAATGGGACATTAAAAGAGCTTATCTATTCATTTGGAAAAACACTGAATGCAATAAAAGGTGTAAAGATAGACAATGTTTATTTGAAAAAATGTCTTACTCTGAATATAGTCCCTAGGGGACTTCGTTTTTTTAAAATACCTATGGGGGTGTTTTTGAATGATAAGTTTGTGAGGAATTTGACAGTTTGTTTAATAATTTTGGTTTTGATTATATGCGTCTTTTAATTAAGAAAAATGACGAAAAACTGTGTAAGCTTACCGCACAAGTGGAGAAACTAAATAATGCTATAACAAAAGATTTATTATTTGACCAGTGGGAAAAGCTTTATAAAAAACAATACACATTAGCAAAGGAGAAAGCTCAGACAATACAAGCAAAGAAAAACAAAAAGATAAATAGAGATGCAGCAGAGTACAAATCTAATAGAGTGTACCCTTGGAAAAAAATATAAGGGGAAACACCGAGGTTTTTAATGATAAAGATATAGACGGACTACAGAGTTATACACAGGAAGGACAGTTTGAAGTTGGAAATTCAAATTTTCATGTAGGTGGGAAACAAACAAAGAAGCAGTATTGGAAAAAGAACAGGAAGTGGAGAAGGAACAGACAGGAATGGGGACAAAAACATTTTATGAACCAGGAATGGGGGAACAACAAGAGATAGGTATTGAGGATGAGACAAGTAGTGACAACTATGCATTAGTAGAATCAGTTGTAGAAGAGAAGAGTGAGGATGGTATTGTATGTAGTAAGGACAATATTAATATATACAATTACACTAGTAATGCAGTTGGAGAAGAGTACTTTAAATTATTCTCGAAAGGTATGAAATACATACATAAGACACGTAGTCGATTGCCTAACTGAAATTAAGCTATTTCTTAGAAAAATTAATTTAGCCATTTTTTTCATAACAAACCATGTTCAGTTCAGGTATTAAGGATGGGTTGAGGGAAAAAAAAGTGCTTAAATTCTTCCTATACACCCAAATGTAGCTGTGTATGAAAAAATCGTCACTAGGGAAATATACTGTTTACAAAACCGTACAAGACATAAGAAAGTATTTAATAACCTTACGGACGAAGAAACACAGTTAATTCAACAGTTAAAAAGCAAAAGTAACATCAGAGTGATGAAACCTGATAAAGGTGGAGGTGTGGTTTTATATGACGCATTTGAATATATGAACGAGATGTACAAAATTTTACAAGAGTCAAGAAACTACTGTACAGTATCAAAAAATGAAATCAGTATAGGATACAGATGAATTGACATGTATCTGGAAGATTTTTTATTAAATGGACGAATCACCCACGATACCTACAAATACCTAAAGGTAGAACATCTGATATTAGCAACAATAGTAGGTATACCTCAAGTCCACAAGAGCATTATTGATCCCCCATTCCGCCCTATTGTTTCTGGTAGCCATTCAAAAACATTTCCATTAGGTACTGCTATCGATAAATGGCTCAAGCATATATACTCCTGGATACCTCATTTAATAAAGGATTCTTGGGCTTTATTAGGCAATTTAACTCCTGAAATTTGGAAGGAAGGAATTGTTTACATTACAGTGGATGTGACAGACTTATTTTCATGCATTCCTAAACAAGAAGGATTAGAAAGTTTCTGTAATAGTATTAGGCAGTACTCAGGCTTAGAATGGGAACAAATTAATTTAATAATGGAACTTACATCTATTGTACTGGAGCACAACTACATGTATTTTGAGGGTGAATATTACAAGCAGACCAGAGAAGTAGCAATGGGGGCTGCTTGTGCCCCCATTTTTGCAAATCTGGTAATGCTAGATTGGGAGACCAAGAACATCTTCAAAAGTGAATACTTTAAATATGTAAGATATTATTCAAGGTTCTTGTATGATATTCTTATTATATGGGAAGGTCCAGTACATAAAATAGATGAGTTCATTACATATATGAACAACACAGGTGAATATTTAAAATTCACACATTCTTACAGTATAGAAGGCATAGCGTATTTGGATAAGTTCATATCTAGTACAGCTAATGGATTTAAGTCTCGTACACACAGGAAGGATACATTCCCCAATAATTATTTGGAGTATACTAGTAACCATCCTCAATAAATGATGAAAAATATATTTAAAGGACAGTGTATACGAGCAGCTAGAATGACGTCCACATACTCAGAAATGCTCAAACAAATAGAATTTATAAAAACATTGTTCAGAGCCAGGGGGTACCCACTACACTTGCTGAATAATGTTAAGGAATATGTAGTGGGTGAATGGGGTAAGAAATATTTTCCGGTTTTAGGAAGGGAACAGCCAATAACCACTGTCGTGACTGATAAATTGGACAAAAGGTACAAAAAGGCTTATATTTTGGAATACACACCTCAAGTTAATCAAATAAAGCGGATCCTACATAGGAATTGGAATATACGTATGACAGACAATGAAATAAAAAATATAGTTGGAGACACCCCAATGTTTGTATATAAAATGGGGAAAAACGTTAAGATGATCTTAGAGAGGGGTAACATGGTCAGGAACATCAACCAGCAGAATAGACACACTACATAGTGTGGCAGCTGCAGACAGTGTCAAGTCATACTTGAAAATGTTGGCATTATTCTGGAAAACATAAATAGGACCAAAATTACATTTCAGTATGGCAATTGCAATACTAGGTATATTACACACATGGCCAAATGTATGACCTGTCCAAGCTTCTACATAGGTAAAACGGAGAGAATGCTAAAAAGGAGAATTTATGACCATTTGTATGCCATAAAAGGAAAAGACAAATCTAATGCCCTGTTTAGACATATAGACAAACATGGGGAAAGTCATGTTTTCAAATTTGCTACCCTGGAACAAGCTAGACAAGGACAAAGAGGAGGCAATTATAAAGCATTGTTAGGCCTGAAGGAGGTTAAATGGCAGATATTAACTGACGTCAAACAAACCCGGCCTAAATGACTATACTACAATAAAACCTATTTTACAGGTCAATATGTAGGATTTGCAAGAACATGCTTGTATGGATTGTATTGTACTGCATATTTTTGTCTGTGAAAATTAATTTTAAACAGTATATTAATTGACATCAAGAATGAATTTGATTTTATTTTTATTCTTATTTTTATTTTTTATTTTTGATTTCAATTGATATTTGTATGTTTATTGATTTATAAGATGGCAATGAAACTGAGATGAATTATAATTTAAATCACAATACCGAACTAGTAATTATTGCACAGACCATAGGTATTATAATATATCATAAAATTTAAGACATAAATAACATATTATATATTATATTTTTATGAACTATAATAAGGAAATTGAGTATTATTTGGTATATGTGATTTTTAAATGCACATTTTAATGCACCCTTTTTAGAAATGTACTTTCTTTGGACAAATGCACTTTTTCTTTAAATGAAGCTGTTTCTTTAAATTAAGTTGTTCTTAAAATGAAGCTGTTTTTTAAACTTTTGGCGCCAAAAAGAATATTTAAAAGGCTAATTGATTAATTGATGTTATTCTGAAGAAGTCCACATTGCATGTGGATGAAAACACTTAATCTTACATCATTTTAAACAGTTATATATTAAATTTGTGGAATATAACTTGTTGGTGTTCGTGTTCCTCTGAGGCATCCAGCATCCAGTAGCGTTTCACACAGTCTCTTTTTGGTTACATTGTTGCTCGAACGCTATTGTGTAGTTTAGTAGGTGACATAGTACATGGATGAATCACTTTAAGGGCATTAATCTAGTATGTGACATGGGTCTATATTAGAACACCGAAAGTTCAAAATTTCGAGTGTTCTAATATCGACCCGTTTTCAGTGAACACTGAAAATATCGAAGAAACAGAAAACCAAATTTTTTCCTAGGGAAAGAATTTGGTTGTCCATTTCTGTTGCTTTGGTATTTTCAGCACTGTGGTGGAAAGTTACGGATCGGGTTCAGGTAAGTGTGCGATTGTGTGGGAGTGAGGGATAAGGCGGGGTATGTGAGTTAGGGTTAGGGCGCAGGTGAGGTGACTGTGCGATAGTGACGGACCTTAGGGATAGGGTTTGGGTTAAGGTAAGTGGATAGTTAGTGGTGTATGTATAGTTTAGTGTAGGGTTAGGTGTAAGAGTTTAGGTGTATGTGTGTGGATTGTTGTTTGTTTGGTGTGCTTGTGTTCTGTGTATGTGTTTTGGAACAGTAAATTGTTTCCCTAGGAAAACATTTGCTGTTTTGTATGTTCGATGTTTTAAATTTTCGATTCATAGGGTTCGATATTAGAACACTCGAAATTTTGAATATTCAGTGTTCTAATAAAGACCCTGTGACATTAATAATGCATGCTGGTGGGAAAGATCCGTCTAGCAGATTTTAACACACCTTTGAAAGAGAACCCTGCCTAATGGCAAACAGAGCACCTCAGTGCACTTCATCACATACCATCTGTATGACTGGCTGGGTGATCGTCATTTCACCACAGGGTTTCTGCCTGTGTTCCTCTTGGACTGGGGCAATATGTGCTGATCATGTAAATAAGGATATAAAGATGCCTAGGATTGTGAGGTCTGTATGGCCATTATGCTAGGGAAGTTCAAACATCCTATGGTTCCATAACCTGATGTAAAACAGCCACACACAAAAACTTGACTACATTGAGGATAGCACCTCTTCCAATTAGTGCTTACAGGACACGGCACACACATAGTACAAGTTGGCTGTATGTAGATTAGAACACATATATCTAATGGTGCACACTACAGATCACATTGCATGATGCAAACAACACACCTCTTGTCTGCTATTACTATCTCTTTAGGACATATTATGCTTGATGAGATCAGCAGGCCTAGTTGTGGTCAGGCATTTGGAGGTCCACATCACCTGCTACAAATAAAATACTGCAAAACCCTACCACTTTCTAAGTTACTGAGGTGATCATATTTATGCCATATGGACACACACACACACACACACACACACACACACACACACACACACCCCATGTGGCCTGGAGTGAGATTAGAACCCCTATCTAGTCTTACACACTATAGATCACAGTACTTATCGCATGTGCCACAACTTAAGTCTGATATTATAATGACATGACAGCTGGAAGTCTTAAGGTGGATGAAATCATCAGGCCTTGTGGAAGAGGGCAGTATGGAAGCCAGCAGAAACTTACAGGGCCAAAAAGTGCATACCACTGCAGTTTGATAGCCAGTGAGGAATTCTCAGTTATTTTGCAGGGGGATACATGCATGCACGCACGCGCACACACACACACACACACACACACACACACACACACACACACACACACACACACACACACACACACACGTGGCCTGGAGTGAGATTTGAACCCCTACCTATCTAGTTTTACACACTATATATCACAGTACTTATCGCATGTGCCACGCCTGATGTCTGTTTTATATATGATTGCCAGCAAACTACTTGTGGATTACTCCATCATGAACAAAGAGGCTAACTCTAAACTTGAGCTTTGCCTTAGCTAAATATCCACACCTACAGCTTCTACATTATTATTCGGGTTCATCCTCAATGAATTAGTGTACCATTAGACATACTGACTTTAAGTATTACTAAGTGAATTTGTTTTTACAGAACACTACCTGAAGGGTGTTCTTAACTTTTAAACATTGATGTAAAAGCTGCACCACCTTAAATCAGATGCCCCACATGAGTGGTCATTTAATATAGTATTTTTAATGCTTGAGTATTTACTTTTCTTAACGCTCCCACATGTTTACTACGTCCAAGGTCCCTGCATTAAGTTAGAGAAATCCACTTCCCTGCAATGTCCACCTAAGGTTATTGTTTCAGTTCTATGATTAAAAACATTGGGAGTGCTGTAACAATTGTAAATGTTTTGGCAGATAGCATTCATACAGGAATAATTGTATATGCTTATTTAACCATGCTATGCTTTTACAATACTTATGTTCATTAAGCACATATAGGCTTACATATATAGTTACTATCTGCATTATTTATTTATATATATGAGCTGTTAATAAAAAGCGTGAACAACATTATTAATGTAAGCTATAGTTATAGTTATTGCTCTAAAGTGTTAGCGCTAATGATAACTTTACAGCTATCATTGTTACCTAACTGGATATATACCTTGTAGCTTCCTACAGTCTTGTTCCTAGCCTAGTTAGAATAATAAGATTTGACCAGAATTTTGCTGACTTACTTTTGATAAGGACTTGCTGTAATACTGATTAGAAGACTTGTAAGGAGTGATGCATCTTTCTAGACAACTTGATAGCCTGAACTACATTTTTGTACAGTTTTATGTGATTATATGCTTGTAATATTCTGTTTAATTACAATGCCTTTGATACTAAACTAAATATCTTGTTTCTACTATTTTTCTCTCTCTCTTTTCCTCCTAAAACAATCTCAGCTCTCCAATCTGAGTACACTGCTCTAGGACAAAGAAACTAACAACCTGAAGAACAAGGACCCTGTCCAAACTCCCTTCAGTCTCCACAGTTGAGCAACCTACCCCTGTACTTTCTCAGTAAAGGGAGCATGAAAGTATGTGTCTAAACTATCACGGCCAGTATAGCCTATAACTTATTATTAGATCTAGGTGGTTATAAAGAGCTAGCCAGGAAAACCAGAAGCTTTACTCCCTCCCCACTCTGTAACCAGTCTAATCTACTTTTTCCACCATTTAAAGATACTCGGAACCACTACTCCTTTTCTTGCAATAGGAACCTAAACTCCCTCCTTTTTTACCCTGCTTACAATAAATTAATTTGGGCCACCAGGTGGCAGACTTGTCCCTTCCAGGCCTTGAAGCATTCTCCTGACCTGTACTACACCTTCGCTATATACTGTTTATCCACAGACTTGCTATTAAACTGTAGCCCATAACATCTATTTATTTTTATGGTTAGCTCTCACACACCCTCCAAATAGCTCTATTGTCTACTCTTTTAACTTTATTCCAGTATTTAGGGTTACCTACCTACTGTAATCCCTGCTTCAACTGATTGTTCTTTTCAGCTCCTTACCTCTCTTGTCTCTACCTGCTCCATTCACCCTGCAGGCTCACTCCGCTCCCCTGCCCTACCCCCAATTCCCCCACACCCCTACTGCTCCTAAGCTTATACATCCTCACCACACCCTCCTCCTCTCATCCAATCACAATAGTCATCTTGTTAACATTCTACATACACTTCTTTCTAATCACGCCTAGTATAACTCCTCCCCCTTTAAAGAACACCAGTAAGCTTATTAGTCACTATGCAAACATGACCTTTCCAAATCCAGCTAAGGCTCCTAATCATTGTCTTTCTCCTACTTTCTCTAACAGCAACCTACCTGCTAACCTCATATGAACAGTCAAAATATTTACAGCTGAACTTCCCTAATGCACAAAGAAGTACTATACCACTAATTAACTCCCCAGAACACATAAATATAACATCTTTACCTAGCTATTTACCTACTAAATATCACAGACTGATCCATATGAAATACAACTATCTAAAACCTAAAAAAACTCTTCACCATTATTTTAACCTCCACAACGCCTTAAACAAATTATTACACCTCTCCTTACTAGATGGGGACATTCATCCTAACCCAGCACCAGGGCAAAAAACAAGCACAGAACCACAAATTCATGTTCCCGCTACCTCAAATATTCCATCAAAATCTCCCAACTCACTCTATATAGCTCATCTCAATATTCGCAGCATAAATAATAAAAATTGCCCACCTCCATGCTCTCCTGGATGTTCATTCCTTTGATATACTTTGTTTAACAGAAACATGGCTAAAACCCACTACACAAGATGTTGAAATTATTCCATCTGGTACAACATCTTGAGACAAGACCACAAGGTAAAAAAGGAGGGGGTGTTGCTATCCTCTATAAAAAAGGGCTACAAATATCTATACTAGATCTTGGTTCCTCTTCTGAAAACAATGCAGAAATCATTATCATCAAACTTCAATTTAATCCCAGCAAATCCCTAAATATAATATGTATCTACTTGTCCCCTGGTAACAATGTAACAATATCACCACTCTGGAAGGTATCCTTGCTGAACTCTTCACAAAAATTCCCCAAGAGACAATAATTCTTGTAGACTTTAATATAGACTGGAAGGACTGCTCTACTGTATCACCAACCTCCCATATTAACATTAATGGCTTCTCACAAACAATTAACTCCCCAACAAGAATTAATAAACCCAATAACAAAGAATCCATCCTAGACTGGATTCTAATAAATAATCACCAACAACTCTATAATGTAGGGACCCTCCCTGATGATGCAAGTGACCATTCTCTCACTTACATAATCAGGCAAAGGTCGAGCTCACACAACCCAACCATATATAAAACAGTAAGAAGCAACAGAAACTTTAACCCCAATAACTTCCAAGCTGAACTAAAAGAATGTGATTGGTCACCTACCTCCCACTTGATGAAGCAACAAACTACTTTAACTCAAAATTCTTAACAATCCTTAACCACCATGCACCAAAGCATTCCATCAAAATTAAATCTAAACTCTCCCTATGGATTACAAAGAAAACCAGGCAGAAAATTCAACAGGGAAATAAAGTTTGGGCACTATGGAGAACAACTAAAAACCCCGCAGACCAACAACAATTCAGGCAAAAAAGAAATGAGACCAAGAAAGCTATACTAGAAGATAAAAAAAGTTTTTACTTCCACCTCCAACAGACCAACCAAAATAATCCACAAACGTTCTGGGCTAGCATAAACAGACTACTTCAACCAGGCCAGTCCTCAACACCACCCCCCTATAGGATCAAATTCCAACAATCCAAAGCAAACTGTGAATGCTTTTAATACCTTCTTCACTGAGACCATCCAAACACTTGCTAATCACCTAACAGCCGATAGCTCTGCCCTTCCAACCAATACTAGCTCTCTCCCAACTCTAAACCTGCAACCTGTCCCAACTTCCCTCATCTGCAACCTCTTAAGTAAACTAAAACCTACTACCCCCTCAGCTGACCATCCCCTGCTGAATACCTGCAAAAGGCAGCCAAAGTCATAGCTTATCCTGTATCATTGCTGATAAATAGAACCATACAAGAAAGCACTAGTCCCACCATCTGGAAAATCTCCTACATTATCCCCCTACACAAGAGAGGAAACTCCAGAGAATATTCTATCGTCCCATAGCTCTATGTTCCCCATTAGCTAAAATAATGGAAAAGTGCATCCACAGACAGTTACTAGATCACCTACTCCAGAACAGTTTACTGGCCAAATCTCAACATGGCTTCAGGCCTTTCCACAGTACAATTGCACTCCTATCCTTCACTGACAGCATCAATAAAACCTGTAATAACAGTCTTCTCTCTTCAGCACTTTTCATCGACCTTTCAAAAGCATTCGACATGGTCAACCACCACTTACTTCTCAATATTCTAAAATCCTTCTCTCTGGACACAAAAACTATAAAATGGTTCCAGTCCTACCTTGATAACAGACAGCAGGCAGTGCTATGGGACAACAACCTCTCGTCCCATCTCCCAGTTACCCTAAGTGTTCCTCAGGGCTCTATATTGGGCCCCCTCCTTTTCTCAATATTTATCAATGACCTCAACCTAGCTATTCCTTTAACTAACTGTGGACAATACGCAGGTGATTAGACAATAATCTGGTCAGCTAAATCTCAATCCCAACTACAGACTCTAACTCAGACAATGTTCAATAAAACAGAAAATTGGTTTCTACAAAGCTGCCTCCTCTTGAACCCCAAATACCCAAACTCCTCCTCTTCACTCCTACCTGTAAATCACTCTGAATGAGCTTTTCAGTCTTATCCAATAATGGTACACTCATATCTCCCAATCTAACAACTAAATGTCTAGGGGTAACCATTGATAACAACCTGAACTTTGAAACCCATAACAATATCATAAAAGCTGTCAACAGGAAACTAGGCTCCCTCTATAGGATACAACCTTTCTCTCCCCACCAGCCAAAGCCACTATTGCCTATTCCCACCTTATCTCCACACTTCTTTATCCTTCTTCCATATATACTAACTTGTCAAAAAATAACCTTAACAAGCTAGCCAACGCTTACAATAGCATTGCCAGATTTGCTACTGCTTCCTCCTTTAGGACCCATCACTGCTATAATCTGAAACAATTAGGCTGGTTAGAGCGTCTGAATCAGATTCACTTTAAACAACTCACCATTGCGCACAAAACCCTTTTCCAACCTACCAATACCCCAATACTTGCTAGTCTCTTTACCCAATATAAGAACCTTTCAACTTTACGCTCATCTAATAAACTACTTGTATCAACATGTAAATCTAATAACATGGCAGGAGATGCTCTGTTCTCAAATGCAGTTGGAAAGTATTGTAACCAACTCCCCCATGAACTTACATCACTGTCTTCATTTACACTTTTTAAGCACAATCGGAAACTCTATCTTAAATCCCATTGGTTATGTCCCTGTACAAATCCAGACTAATCTCATCCCAAATACCCTCTCTTAAGACCTAATTCCTGCTCTATCTGTGTCTTTTTAGATCAAGGCCTATCCTTGGCAAAAACATATCTTATCCTAATAGGTATTTTAAATTATCTCTAGTTAAATTCTTCTGCATATAATTCTAAAGCATCCTACCTAAGGCAGGCAACAAGTATTGTTTAAACTGTGAGCATTGCTGAACTGTTGAAACTTGAAGTATGCATTTGTTTAACAATTACTTTCTAGTTACTAATGAAGTCTTGTACATAAAGTCTAAAATATCTTATCTAATGCTTGTAACATGTTTTTTGTATAAACTGTGAAGATTCATGAACTGTTTAAAATTTGTAGTATTTAACTGTATAACAACTAGTACCTGTATGTTAGCAGTCTAGTAATCTCTTGCAGCTTATCTCCCCGGGACTCTACTGAAAATGGACATAAATCCAGTTAGACTATCTCGGTCAACAAATGTAAAATAAAATAAAAATAAATAAATAAATAAATAAATAAATAAATATTCAAACTAGGCTTGTATTGAACAGCATCTGTGACCTGCAGAGTGACATTGCTTCGTACTGTTCAATAAATTACAAATTAAATAAACAGTCTTAATAGAGGTTCAACATTTATTAGAAATCAGATGTGGAAGACAAAACCAAAGTCAGTAATGTGTTACCTATCTGACCATTGCCGGTATTCAGTAAAAAGTTGTTTACTACCAAGATCTGTAAACATAGTTATTTATTAGAACAGTATTGAATATCTAAAATGAAATATGTCAATGTCCTAAAAGTAGGTTAGTTAAAACATCCTTTTCCTAACTCAGCATTAGTAATGTTACAACGGTGAAAAGTTCCACATGAGAAGCTTCAGGAATGCAGTCTTAAACAGACTAGCTGATAGATTTTAATCTGTTCACATGTTCCAGCTATCTAGCAGTTTCAGCAAAATACATAAACATGCACAGACCAAAATATGTCTTGCTGGACATGCCCAGTTTGTTTATTGTTTAAAATAATCTGCTGACATGGATAGAAAGTTTAGTCACATACGCTGACCACATACTCACTTCCTCTTTCTCTCTGACATGCTTTGTTCATTCTACACTAAATTCAACTTATTTATTTATTTATTCCATCACAATAAGCTCCTGAAAGGTAAGATTTTTTTATTTCATCTCGGTTTTTAATAATAACTAACAGAATGAGAGTGGAAAGAAGTTTATTTTTGAAAAAATATACATCATTGAGCATAAAAGTGGGTTTTTGCAAATAAGAAATTTGCAAAACATGCAGTGTACGAATGGGAATATGAGCGGGTTCCTTGCAAAAATTCATTTTGCAAGAGGTAGTTTTCAGACGTACTAGAATGGGTTTTGCAAAAAAAAAAAGTCTGCACATTTGTGTGAATGACTAAAAGCGTGAGAGTGGAACTCTTTGCAAATAAAACACAAAAAGGTATTATGTGTAAAAGTAAATAACCAACATCTGATTCTTTCTAAAATCTACTTATTTCTCTAAAAATGGGAGCAAAATCTAGTATTACAAAAAAAAACAAAACAAAACAGAGCATTCCAGCAAAATATATATTCCATCATTACAATAGAGAGAGAGAGAGTCACAAATATATAAAACAAAAAAAAAGACGTAATAAAGTACCTGCAAGCTACTGGTCAGCTTTTAATTCATGACAGGTAAAATCAAAAGACAGGAAAAAGGAATCAATAGTACAATGTTTAAAACATAATACAGAAAAACTAAGTTAAATATAGTACGACAATGGTCAGTAGTGGATTTTCAGATTATTTTAGCTTCCTTTACTTCAATAAGAACAAATCCAGCCAAATATGCCATGTGCAGTTACAAGCTTCGCCGGGGGCAAACAACAACCATCTGTCTGGAATACCCCTTGGCAGTACTGTTATCTGCATCTAGTATCCCAGCAGTCAGATAACTGTTATTCATCCTATCTATGTATCTACAGTTACCAGTATGGCCATATGTGGCTATTTGCACTTGGATGGGCAAGCCTGTGGGCAGGAACAATGTTCCTTGTCCAGGTGTGCATAGACAAAATTATACATTACACCACCTGCTCACCTGTTGCTGTATTTGTGTGGTGACATCCAGCAGGGACAGGAGTCTGTAGGTAAGTGCATTATGTACTGTTGAGCCCTTACTTTGGATCCTTTGAGCAACATTATAGATGTGTGATAGTGCAGCTTTACACACCATTATTAGGGTACATAGGACAATACAGACATCCACACACATATTTATATATATATATATATATATATAACAGGGATGTATCTATAAATGTAGCAGTGTGTGTATATGTGTTATGTAGATATATAGGGAGAGAGTCCGAGAGACCGAGATGTATGTTATATAGGTATATGTGTATTTGAAAATACATACAGATAGATATACTATGTGAGAGACAGACAGTGACAGGCAGATATGTATACACATACCTATATATAATAGGTCATTCTGATCAGCAGAATTGTGCTCAGTTTAACTAAGTGTATGAGCATGCCCAGTATAATTGTCAGTACTCATAAAGCGACTCCAGCCCACACCTACCGGTATTCCAGTCTGGGATTTTTTGTGTTACAGACAATGACATCTGTGCCTGTTTCTGCAGTACTGTACTTCACTCAAAATGTCCATGGCATTCTCCAGCTGGCTGATGTAACTAATATGTGACAGAGAGTAATAATGTTACACCACACACAGACTGACAGTCTGTAACAAAAAAAAACATATGATAATACCTCACATCTAAAAGATGTGGATACTTCCAGATTAGAAACATCAACACCATCACCTACGCTAACTCCTGTAGTCCACTGAGACAAACAAGCTGTCAGACAGAGAGGACTCATTCATGACACAATCAACAGCGTACATATGTACGTTGTTATTCTTGCGTATGTATGATCAATTTCTATGTTACTTACCTGAGATTGCCTGGCCTGCTGATATACCATTGATGAGTTATTGTTAAGGCAGTTACATGGGAACACTGAAGTGTTGGGAGTGGGGGAACAACACCACATATTCTGCTAGGATACACAGAAGTCCAAATATGTGACCCCACTGTTTAACATCTCCCTTGACTGATGTAATAAATATTTCAACCATGAGGTCTAGTGAATATTAAGGAACACATACTAGTGGACTGGGTATCTGCAGTCCCATGTGGATGTTACTTCTGTCCAAACTAGCCCACTATATTTACTTGCATTACTGCAGCAAATCCATACAAACAATACCATTTCATGGTAATCCTTTCAAGTACTGTGTAGTTTAGACACTTACCTTGCAAATGCAGCAGTTGACAGAACTGTATGTCAGGGCTGACTCTGTCTGATGCAAGCAGTACATAGCCGATACATGGACAGGTACAGGCTGTGTGGGTTGCCTGGCATCAATTTTAATATATTCATGTCAGTAGGAGTATGGTGTCAGCCCCTAGGTCCCTAGATTGTCAGTGAATGTACTATGCATTGTCTCTTAGCCAAAGCTAGGGTATACTGAGCATACCTACGTCTGCATACAGGGATATTAACAGGGGTTTCCCCCTCTGAGTCCTCCTGTGACTATGGTAATGTAGGCATGAGGAGGGGCTGTGTATCTCTTCCCTATGTTGATCCTGCTGCAGCGGTTTTAACAAGATCATATTGAGTAGCACAGCACATACTGTGAATGTATGTGCACATGTGGCGAGAGACTACTGCAGGGCTCCACCAGATATATCTAGGCACCAGAACCATGACTTCAGAAGCTCAAACACATGCTTTATGATGTTCCTAGTTTGTGCATGTGCCTCATTATGACATTCCTCCATGGGTGTGTGTGTGCATTTCTGATGGGTGTCATCATCCATGGTTCCAGGTTGTAGCCAGCATCCCCCATTAAATTGCTGTGTAGGGTGTCCCCCCCTAGCAAACATCTGGTACAACTGTGATGCATGCCAGATATGGAATTCATGATAACTGCCAGGGCTGCCAGCACACTAATTCGGGATAATCCCCTGGGCATTGCACATGACCTGGCAGTTGATGGAGTGGTACCCCTTGCAGTTGACATAGATTCTACCCTCCTCAGCGGGTGGTGCCTTGATGTGTACATGAATGCAATCTATGGCAGCCAGTACTTCAGGGTAGTGTGCTATATGGTAAAAGTCTTGCATATTGCTGGCCCTCACTTCAGCAGTGAGGGGAAAAGAAATATGCTCACTGGGATGTGGCAGCAGGGCATCCAGGAGCTGGTGTAGTACCCTGGATGCAGATGTCTGGGAGACCCCCATCATGTCCCCAGTTGGTCTTTGGCAAGTACCTGTAGCTAATATCCTAAGGGCTACACATACCTTTGTTTCCACTGGGATGGGTTCCCCTCTGTTGGCTCTGAGTCTGCGTTGAGGGCAGCAGAGATCAGTGAGTTCCTGTAGTATGTCCCTGTCTATCCTGTAGTGCTCTACAATCTCCAGCTCATACAGCTCCTGGTAGGTTACTCTGGGCCTGAACACTCTTCTCCTTCTCTGTCTAGGCCTACTGTCAGCAGCACCAGCAGCACTGACTTCAGCATTTAGCACATGCAGATGTAGAAAATTCCCTAGTCTGTACTCCAATGGTGCAAAGTATTGAGGGAAAATCCGAAGGTAGGGTTTATGCATACCTTATACATCTCTGCTGTAGATGCAGAATGTGTGACTGGCTAACTATGATGTATTCCTCCTGCCTACAATAACCTTAACCTCATTTAATGGCCCAATTTCAGTGCATGACGCTGCACACAGCACCATTCAGCATAGCTTAAACAAGTCAAAACTTCTAATTGCATACATCCAGTTTTGAGACACGCTCAGCAAGGTGGCGCGCTGTGCAAATATGTGCAGCAAAGCTTATAAGAGCTTAGAAGTCAGTGGACAACCCCCTTATGTCAGCTACATCTTGTGTAGGCATCAACATGGGTCTAAGCCTACACGAAGGGGATAGGTGGACCTGATTACTCCTTTATACTATTCAGTAACTCCACCTCATTTGCATACATATCTGTGCTCACGGTCTGGAAACTACATGCATCATAGCCTACTACGTTAGTAGCAGCACCAATGCACCATTGTAGGCACCCCACACAAGGTCTTACAATACATTTCTGCCACATAATATTAATTTCTTTTTTTTTTCCATTTTTTTTTTACTTTTTCTTTAATGCTTGTTTGCACACTGTAGCGCATAGCACAAACATGCCGAGATTATTAAAAAAATGTAATTTAACTTTTTTTTCCTTTAATTTTCCAACATATAGGATAATAGTTTTGCTCATATGTGTACATAGTATAACATTTTCAGGGGGACTACTGTCCATATAACTACAGCTTTACACCTCCCTTTGTCTGTTTACACTCCTGTGCGTGGAAGTTTTCCACATACACTATGGACACTGACATGAGGCCTGAACAGATGCCTATCTGCTTGATGGAGCACTCTGCCTGCTTCATTTGCATGAGATTCATCTGCTTATGAGACAATTTGCATGCCACAAAAATTTCCATGTTTGTGCATGCATGCACACCACTCAGCAGCGCTTACTGAATCTCAAAATGCTCACGTCCGTGTAAGCAGCATAGTGCAATGCCTACATGGAAATAAAACATGTAGGCTTTATTAAATTCCCCCACTGTTAACCATTTGAAATCAGGACAACATTATTTGGCTGGCAAGGGGTGCGAGTAATGCAAGTTAAGGCAGCTAAATGTTTTCAATTTCTAATTTTAGGTATCCACTTTTGTGACGTTGTTTACTGGTTACCTCAGAACATGTGACTTTTGGTGCCTTGTTTACATATCAGTGTTTTAAGATTCAAATTTATTCTGATGAAATCTTTTTTTGATAAACGTGCTTAATCCTATTTTTATTAAAAATACTAACAGACATTATACGGGTGGTTGCTAGTTATTTTCTTTTGGACTGCATTCGTAAAAGCTTACACAAGTGGTTTTATTTGGACATCACCTTTTACTTGTTTGACTAACACAAACTGCATAAATTCAAGCCCCTCTTTATCTAATTTCAAACATAAATACTGTATAAAGCATGTTATTGCCCTTCTTCTAGAACATGCTGTCTTTAGGTCAAAACACCCTCCCCCCACTTAGCCAACTTATCCATTGCACACACAGACGCTTTAAACAAACACAAGAAACATCTTTATTAAATTTATTATACTCCTTGTTTTGTCTGTTTCCCTTCTCCTAACCTAACAACTATGTAAAAAAATGCAAAATGTTTGCTTACTCTTGTTATAATGATTTGTATACTGACATGAATATTGTGAACTAGCTTCCAGAATCAAGTGTTTTGTATTCTTATTTTGTATGTAATACTCTGTTGGATTTTTCTTCTGTTAATTACTTGTTGCATCTTTCCTCCCAGGTCTCTGCTGAAAATGGGTTCCTGGCCCAGTCAGACACTAACCAGTAAACAAATGAAAATAAATAATAAATAAACAAATAAATCACTTATGACATATATAAATCACTTATGACATTTATATAAATTAAAACAAACCATACTGACATAATCTTAATCACAAGCATTTTACATCACAAGCCCTACTGACATTTTAGTTGCAAATATTATACATCACTTATAGTCTACCCAATCACTGTCAGTAAAACATTATATAGCTCATTAACATCCTGACTTCTTTTAAATCTCATTCCTCCACTATATGTATTGTTCCAACAGCTCCCATTTTTCCTGTTATTTATTACTACCCTTTTCTAAAGATCCCAATTCCAGTTGTTTTATCTCTGTTACTGTATTCACTAATTCTAGTACAGTTGGTTTAGACTTTGATTTCCATTTTCTAGTATTTGCTTTTTTGGCAGCCATCATAATTAGACTCAGGAAGGTGTTACTATATCTAGGTAATTCTGACTCTGTCTCATAGCTCAGAAAAATTCTAGCTACACCAATTTGCTTACCCAGTATGTTTGATAGAGTTGTCTGCAGGGAATATTTAAAGTCTGCCAACTCATTACAATCCCAGAAAATATGTTTCTAATTACCTCTTTCTTCCCCAACACATTGTCAACATTTGCTGTCTACCGAGGAAAAAATCTCTGGAGTCTACTTCAGGTACAAAAGCATTTATGTAAACATTTCCAAACAAAAATCCTAAATCTTCTAGATTCTATTGCATATTTGTGAGATGAATATATATCCCTCATTGTTTCTTTGTGAATTGCTTATCCAGTCTCTCTTCCCCAATCCTTTCTAACCTCCTCTGAATGACTCTTATAGTTATTGTGGAATATTTTATATGTTGTACTAATTATTCCCCTTTTAACAGCAGCTTCTGTTCTAGATTCTACTAAAAACTCTACCAATGCTGGTCTTTCATTTAGAACCCCCTTATTTCTTTCTCTTTGCCTATACTCTATCAGTCCTTGATAGGGAAGGCAATCTCTAACCTGCAGTCCAAACAAATTCTTAGCATCTTCCTATTTCCCTCTCTAGTTATTTGCTCCCAATACCTTGGTTCATTTGCCAGTTTTCTCCAATAAATTCCAGCCCCCTCTTGCCTATTGTCTGTATCCCTAATTGCAGTAATCCCTATTGGCAGAATCTGCTTTCTCCAGTCCCATGTTGAACTAATTCTTAGGATACTTTCTGTTACTTTATGGATATAATATTCTGTAAGATTATTGCCATTCTTCTTAAGGGCCTGGATCCAAAATCTTGAGCTTCCCTCCTGTTTCATCATCATCCCTTTCCACTTTGAATTATAGGTTTACACCGAAAGGCTTGTGCAATAACTACCACGGCTGCTTCAACTCAGCAAAAATAAAATATAAAATTTAAATCTGATAAATAATACCACAAATATTTCCGTCTATATTAAAATTATTAGTTTGCAGCCCATACCGATGGGCTTAGAATGACTTTTCATCACTGTTGCATTGCAAATACGTCCATACTGTAAACTTATGAAATATATAAGACACATTCCCACATTTTGGAGGGGTTCCCTAACCCAAACTAATTCAAAATGGTACAATTCTATCATCTAAAACAAAAAGATAAATCACCCTGTTCTTGCCACATTGCAATACTCTCAAACAGGTTTTTCATTAGCAGGTCATACACATAACTTTGAAATTCTAAACAGCATAATAAGAGCAACTTTAGCTATTTTGGCTGCTTTAGACCAAACTAAGTAAACAGAGCATACTTCTGCATCTAGAGTGTAAAAATAATGATGAAACCCCCTCCCTACTGCATAAGAGTTCTCGGACATTAATTCCTCCAACCAGCAACTGTGGTAACAGTACTCGAGACAATACATTAATTAACTCATTAACCTCGAGTACCTTCTCATGGCGCCTCTGTGCTTAACACAGAGCGTGCCATGAGAAGATTGTAATTGGAAGCTGTTACCCCCGAGTGCCTTCCCCAAGCGTGAGAAACTGCATTCCTGATTCCTGTGTAACCTTAATGTAAAACATTCTGAAATTGTAACTGAATGTGTAAATTACTTTATATAGTTAGACTTAGCATGTTTCACCAATAAGTTCACATTAAACTTCTTTAAGAAAATCCGGTTTAAAAGTTCTTTAACAGCAAGTGGTGGCAGCCAATCGGATTCTTGCAATCCAAGCCACCACTTGCGTCACACATCCACCCCCAACATTATCTTCTTTTGTTTTCCCCAAATAAATAGAGGGCCCAGCAGCAGGTATTTCCTTTCTTTCTTCAAATACTTGGAGTTTTGACCTGCTACTGGATCTCTCCATTTCTTTGGGGGCTCACAGATTTCACAGATTGCCAGCGCTGCAAGGAGTATCCCACTGTAGCTTTGTGCAAGACTTCCCGGTTTAGCTTCTCTGAAGGACTTCCTAGTTCAGCTTCCCCCATGATAACCCAGGTAAAAATATGTCACAAAAGTATATGCAGATGCTTTAGTATCAATAGCCTTAAAATTTAGTGCAGTACAAATTTATTTTGCATCTTCTATGTTTGACTCAGTGAGGAATTCAATTGTGTGATGGATGAGCCGATTACATATTAAGTCTGGTGCTGTAATGTTTGCTAATTCCCTGAACACTGACTCGCTGACTCATTGAGGATGACATTTGTTATTTTATGCACTTGTCACTGACGTGTGCAGTTTGTAGCTGTTGTTGAATCTGCTCACTAATTATTACGCCGCTCTCCCCATGTGTTCATGTTTGAAAAAAAAAATCAATTCCAAGTGTAATCAGCCATAGGTTTTACTCCTTGTATCTTGCCTGTACAATTGTAAAGAGTGAGGCAGCAAGCAAACGGCACACGGTTGTTAGGTGTAGGTTATGTAAAACTACCTTAGGTAAAGTTTGGTTTAGTGTTTGTCGGTTGGGAAATCGCTAGTGTCTTGTCACAGCTGAGAATAGAGAGCAGGTGAAATTTGTGTTTTTCCTCATTTGTCCCTCTTCTCCAACTTTGTGTGATCTTGGTAGTTGTGCAGTTTGCAGTGAATCAGAAGGAAAAATGTATTTATTAGGTTACTTTTTGACATTCTGTGTAGAAATATAAGGAGCCACCACCAGATTCTGTCACTTCTTGCTCTTGTATTGTTTTTAAAAGTTGCGTTCTGCCAGATGAGTACTCTGAAGTTTTGATATTACAGTATGTGAATTCGTTATTCTGCTTTTCATTAGTTTAGCCATATCCATAAAAATTGTTACTTCTCTGGCCTGTCATTGGGTGGCTGGTACCAGTATGTGTGTCCTAATGTGTATCACGAATTTAGTTTTACTCTCCTCATTTGGTTATTTTTTTCTGTTTTATGCCCTTCTGTCTTGATGTCTTTAGATCCTTTTTATCTACATGAGTTCACATTTCCAGAGAGATCAGTCACTGCCAATATTATTTTCTTACCATACCAGCCCCTCATTTTCTTCCAGTCTTGACTTCTTGCTCTCGATTCTTTGTACATTACTCACTCTGTGCTACATGCCCATCGTGTTTGTCTCAAATTCTGCCTGTTTATTTTGCCCTTTCTCACACAAATACCTTGTTTTCTTGCCGATCGTTGAGGATTACAATTATGAAATAATGAGATGGAGTGATATTGTCTTCAGGGCTGGTTCACTGCCTTATGCCATGGCTTACTAGAATAGATTCTCCTATGTTCCTGAATAGAATAAAGTAGGTATGTGACACTGAAAGGGCAGATCTTTCCTTGGAGAAAGCAGAGTGCAGGTGCTGTCTGTTAGAACAGTAATAAACAGAATGAAGAAAAACATGTAAGCACAGCCCAGGAGAAGAGTTCCTATTGTAACCGGCGAACGCGTACTGAGCGAACCCGATTGGTTGAAGCGTGCGTGTAACACGGAAATCGCTGTAGGGAATATTTTCCCTTTACTTCAATGCAGTGCGATCTCAGAGTAGGAATATTTAGGTAGGGGGGTGTGGGGGGTGCAGGGGGTTAGCTTGGATGTGTGGTAGTGTTTTCAACTTGCACAGTTATGTTGATCATGGAGAGAACTGTCAAGCTTTGTTCCAAAGATGCAGCCAACAGTATGAGAAGTAGAGCTATCAACTGCCAAAAATTTGGAGTACTGTCTCTGTTTTAAGACTTGATTTACCCCCTTCACACAGGTTAAGTGCTATTTATTTACAATTGTTTACTAATTAGATATCCAGATTTTTGTTTAGCTGAATGTTCCTGCTTTCAAGGGCATTTATTTCTGTTTTCAGTGTCTGCAGGTTGAAAGGTATGATAGTAAGTGTACATAAACTTGCAGGCTGTCCTTCCCTACACACCTGTAGAGGTGGCACACTATATTTGTCTATAATGTGTTATAACAAGTTGCTTAGGACTGGCAAAATGTCTGATTCTGTATTGGGGTATTGCCATCTTTTCCTTGGTGTTACGCAAATGCAAACTTGTGGAAAACTAAATTAAGCTCTTATAACTGGGTTTTTAATGTAATAACTGTCATGGATTGTTACAGTAAATATCTTTTTATGTAGTTGCCTCACCTTCATTGTTTTTGTTCAGTGTATATGTTTGAAAATAGTATGTATTGACTGGGGCAGATTTTCTTTCTTTCAGAAACTGTTGTATAGCTTTGACTGTACCTGTGAGCACAGAACATGTATATTCATTTTCCTTTAGTGTGTTTGTATGCCCTATGATGAACATTTTGAGCCTTTTGAGCCTGTTGATGAAATGTGCAAGCTGATCCAGGGAATGTAACATTTTCAGCCCTTATTTTCCAAGGGATTTTCTATCTCCTAATCCAGTTTCGGCAAAACAAATTACAGGTAATTGTACATTTAATTATTTATTTATTATAATAGTACAGGGCTCTTTATCAGGGGCTGCAATATTTGCCTTTGGCTTATGTAAACTTTTTTTTTGTGTGTTAAGTTTAGTGTGGGGACCTATTTGTATTTAGGCAAGGATTTCTACTGGTGAAGTAATGTTTGTGTTCATGCTGTGCCACCTAACTGGCACAATTTTCTGTCAGACTAATTTTATTCTAAAGGGGTTTCTGACAGCAATTTTGTGTTCTGCGTATGTGCAAGTTTTTTGGGATATTTTATGTGGGTGAAGATGCAAGTATGCTGGTTTGTGTAAATTATTTGAGAACTTACCTTATGAGCAACTCCATTCCAGGGTTTTCTGACAGCATCTGAAGACATCCTCCAACAGGGTCTCACCCAAAGAAATGACTGGTACCAGAAACATGGCCTCAAGCTAAATACAAAAAAATGCATCATCATCCCCTTTGGGGAGAGTGACGTCCCCACAAATTATCACATTAATAAAAATGTCCTAAGCACGCAGTCAGTTGTGAGGGCTTTGGGCACCTAGACGGATAGCAACCTAAATTTTGACCGTGGTTTTCTTGTAAAGTGCTGTGGACTGCAGTCACTGAATAATAACAAATATATGACGTTCAGACTTCATACCTTTCAGAACATGCTTACTCTGACATTACTTGCTAAGTATATAAGACCACTATTTAAAATCTGTTCCTGATATGGGTTTCTGTCTCTGATTTTTAAACTAACAGGTTGAGGGTCATGAGAGATGCAAAAGTTTGCAATATATTTTGGGCATTTTTCCTGGCTTTGTCAGTCATATGGAATTTAGATGGGAGGAGGAGCTCAGTAATATATAACTGTTATACTATTTTACTGGATTACTCGGGTCTGCTCCTAACAGATTATAATGAGTCTGTGCTACATAACAGCTGCACAAGGTAATATAATGAATGCCCACTCAACAGGTTATGTGCAGCAATTATCACTTGTGTCTGAGCCTGCATACCTTTGAAGTAATGAAATGCAGCTCATTATCACATTAACAATAAGTGCAGTTACACTATAGCACTGATTCATTTTCAGTTTTCAGGTAAAACTCTCAGCAGCTGTCACTGTTATTCCTGGTTCAGCTTCCCCCATGATAACCCAGGTAAAAATATGTCACAAAAGTATATGCAGATGCTTTAGTATCAATAGCCCTAAAATTTAGTGCAGTACAAATTTATTTTGCATCTTCTATGTTTGACTCAGTGAGGAATTCAATTGTGTGATGGATGCGCCGATTACATATTAAGTCTGGTGCTGTAATGTTTGCTTATTCCCTGAACACAGACTCGCTGACTCATTGAGGATGACATTTGTTATTTTATGCACTTGTCACTGACGTGTGCAGTTTGTAGCTGTTGTTGAATCTGCTCACTAATTATTACGCCGCTCTCCCCATGCGTTCATGTTTGAAAAAAAAAAAAACAATTCCAAGTGTAATCAGCCATAGGTTTTACTCCTTGTATCTTGCCTGTACAATTGTAAAGAGTGAGGCAGCAAGCAAACGGCACATGGTTGTTAGGTGTAGGTTATGTAAAACTACCTTAGGTAAAGTTTGGTTTAGTGTTTGTCGGTTGGGAAATCGCTAGTGTCTTGTCACAGCGGAGAATAGAGAGCAGGTGAAATTTGTGTTTTTCCTCATTTGTCCCTCTTCTCCAACTTTGTGTGATCTTGGTAGTTGTGCAGTTTGCAGTGAATCAGAAGGAAAAATGTATTTATTAGGTTACGTTTTGACATTCTGTGTAGAAATATAAGGAGCCACCACCAGATTCTGTCACTTCTTGCTCTTGTATTGTTTTTAAAAGTTGCGTTCTGCCAGATGAGTACTCTGAAGTTTTGATATTACAGTATGTGAATTGGTTATTCTGCTTTTCATTAGTTTAGCCATATCCATAAAAATTGTTACTTCTCTGGCCTGTCATTGGTTGGCTGGTACCAGTACGTGTGTCCTAATGTGTATCACGAATTTAGTTTTACTCTCCTCATTTGGTTATTTTTTCTGTTTTATGCCCTTCTGTCTTGATGTCTTTAGATCCTTTTTATCTACATGAGTTCACATTTCCAGAGAGATCAGTCACTGCCAATACTATTTTCTTACCATACCAGCCCCTCATTTTCTTCCAGTCTTGACTTCTTGCTCTCGATTCTTTGTATATTACTCACTCTGTACTACATGCCCATCGTGTTTGTCTCAAATTCTGCCTGTTTATTTTGCCCTTTCTCACACAAATACCTTGTTTTCTTGCCGATCGTTGAAGATTACAATTATGAAATAATGAGATGGAGTGATATTGTCTTCAGGGCTGGTTCACTGCATTATGCCATGGCTTACTAGAATAGATTCTCCTATGTTCCTGAATAGAATAAAGTAGGTATGTGACACTGAAAGGGCAGATCTTTCCTTGGAGAAAGCAGAGTGCAGGTGCTGTCTGTTAGAACAGTAATAAACAGAATGAAGAAAAACATGTAAGCACAGCCCAGGAGAAGAGTTCCTATTGTAACTGGCGAACGTGTATTGAGCGAACCCGATTGGTTGAAACGCTGTGCGTGTAACACGGAAATCGCTGTAGGGAATATTTTCCCTTTACTTCAATGCAGTGCGATCTCAGAGTAGGAATATTTAGGTAGCGGGGGTGTGGGGGGTGCAGGGGGTTAGCTTGGATGTGTGGTAGTGTTTTCAACTTGCACAGTTATGTTGATCATGGAGAGAACTGTCAAGCTTTGTTCCAAAGATGCAGCCAACAGTATGAGAAGTAGAGCTATCAACTGCCAAAAATTTGGAGTACTGTCTCTGTTTTAAGGCTTGATTTACCCCCTTCACACAGGTTAAGTGCTATTTATTTACAATTGTTTACTAATTAGATATCCAGATTTTTGTTTAGCTGAATGTTCCTGCTTTCAAGGGCATTTATTTCTGTTTTCAGTGTCTGCAGGTTGAAAGGTATGATAGTAAGTGTACATAAACTTGCAGGCTGTCCTTCCCTACACACCTGTAGAGGTGGCACACTGCATTTGTCTATAATGTGTTATAACAAGTTGCTTAGGACTGGCAAAATGTCTGATTCTGTATTGGGGTATTGCCATCTTTTCCTTGGTGTTACACACATGCAAACTTGTGGAAAACTAAATTAAGCTCTTATAACTGGGTTTTTAATGTAATAACTGTCATGGATTGTTACAGTAAATATCTTTTTATGTAGTTGCCTCACCTTCATTGTTTTTGTTCAGTGTATATGTTTGAAAATAGTATGTATTGACTGGGGCAGATTTTCTTTCTTTCAGAAACTGTTGTATAGCTTTGACTGTACCTGTGAGCACAGAACATGTGTATTAATTTTCCTTTAGTGTGTTTGTGTTCCCTGTGATGAACATTTTGAGCCTGTTGATGAAATGTGCAAGCTGATCCAGGGAATGTAACATTTTCAGCCCTTATTTTCCAAGGGATTTTCTATCTCCTAATCCAGTTTCGGCAAAACAAATTACAGGTAATTGTACATTTAATTATTTATTTATTATAATAGTACAGGGCTCTTTATCAGGGGCTGCAATATTTGCCTTTGGCTTATGTAAACTTTTTTTTGTGTGTTTTAAGTTTAGTGTGGGGACCTATTTGTATTTAGGCAAGGATTTCTACTGGTGAAGTAATGTTTGTGTTCATGCTGTGCCACCTAACTGGCACAATTTTCTGTCAGACTAATTTTATTCTAAAGGGGTTTCTGACAGCAATTTTGTGTTCTGCGTATGTGCAAGTTTTTTGGGATATTTTATGTGGGTGAAGATGCAAGTATGCTGGTTTGTGTAAATTATTTGAGAACTTACCTTATGAACAACTCCATTCCAGGGTTTTCTGACAGCATCTGAAGACATCCTCCAACAGGGTCTCACCCAAAGAAATGACTGGTACCAGAAACATGGCCTCAAGCTAAATACAAAAAAATGCATCATCATCCCCTTTGGGGAGAGTGACGTCCCCACAAATTATCACATTAATAAAAATGTCCTAAGCACGCAGTCAGTTGTGAGGGATTTGGGCACCTAGACGGATAGCAACCTAAATTTTGACCGTGGTTTTCTTGTAAAGTGCTGTGGACTGCAGTCACTGAATAATAACAAATATATGACTTTCAGACTTCATACCTTTCAGAACATGCTTACTCTGACATTACTTGCTAAGTATATAAGACCACTATTTAAAATCTGTTCCTGATATGGGTTTCTGTCTCTGATTTTTAAACTAACAGGTTGAGGGTCATGAGAGATGCAAAAGTTTGCAATATATTTTGGGTATTTTTCCTGGCTTTGTCAGTCATATGGAATTTAGATGGGAGGAGGAGCTCAGTAATATATAACTGTTATACTATTTTACTGG
Source organism: Protopterus annectens (assembly GCF_019279795.1). NCBI lineage: Eukaryota > Metazoa > Chordata > Ceratodontiformes > Protopteridae > Protopterus > Protopterus annectens. The sequence continues at coordinate 1,301,215,156 of NC_056741.1, forward strand.
ATTACTCGGGTCTGCTCCTAACAGATTATAATGAGTCTGTGCTACATAACAGCTGCACAAGGTAATATAATGAATGCCCACTCAACAGGTTATGTGCAGCAATTAATTATCACTTGTGTCTGAGCCTGCATACCTTTGAAGTAATGAAATGCAGCTCATTATCACATTAACAATAAGTGCAGTTACACTATAGCACTGATTCATTTTCAGTTTTCAGGTAAAACTCTCAGCAGCTGTCACTGTTATTCACATAACTAGAAGTTATTATCACAGTGATGAATGCACAAGCCAGATTTGGGTTTTTGTCTACATACTGTCATTTCAAGCCACCACCCCCCCCCCACCAGTTTCTGTCATTTTTTCAATTTGTTTGATATGCAGTAAAGTCCTCATTGTGGTTATATGCTTCATATTTTTGTGAACCACTGCAAGCAAATATTACATTACTTCCATGCTTGATCCCTTAGGTCCATTACTGAATGGGCACATGTAAAGAGAAAAGGCAGAAGTAAGGCAGACTGCTGACACTGAAGGAGGTCGCGAGACAATAGTGTTATCAGCAGTCTGAGTGGGCAGCCAGCACAGGTATGGGACACTTCAGATAACCACCAGCTGGAGCCCCATGCCTGTCATTGGCATATTAGTGGAGTGGCGGTCCTTACCCTGCTTTTTCCATTTACATGTGCCATTTCTGTGCCCCCTTGTCAGTCATTGTGTGTAATTTGCTGTTTTAATGGGTAGTAGGTATGTAACTTTGCAGCGTCATCACCACTTATGTACCTAATGCAAAGAATACTGCCCCTGTGGATAGGACAGAAGATTTGGATGGGCTAACCAGGTATTGCATCTGATATACATATATATGTAGTCTTTCAATACATCAGTAATAATATGTTTGCATTTTCTTTCCTCTGCAGGTTTGTCCACCTTCTGACACTGACATGGCTACACGACCAGGAGAATGACAAGTGACTGTGTGGGTATGTGGTCATTCCTACATTCACTGGGCAGCCAGCCATGCCTCTGAAACCAAAACCTGGTACAACTTGAGCTTCCCCACATCCAATGTGAAGGTATACTGGATTGCAAGAAGAGGTATGCATTGGAGCGGAGTACTGCAGTTGTTGGAAGAGAAGTGTTCCATCTACCCTGAGCCCGACATTCTTGTGCTGCACATTGGAGGGAATGATGTCATCAGTAAACCACTCAGAAGGCTACGGTTTCAAATCACAGCAATTTTTGAACACCTGCAGTCTTGGTGGCCACATTGTCATTTTCTGTGGTCTGATATAATTCCTCGACAGATATGGAAAACAGTCAACAGGCACCTCACAAGGCCAGACGTTTACAGAATGGGTTCATGCATGGCTTGATGCACAGGGTCGGTGGATCTACAACCTGCCATGACAGCATCACAGTGGAAGATGTTCACCTGTTCAGAAGGGATGGCATTCACCTGAGGAGGGCAGTGCTTGTTCTTGACTGACCTCCACAATGGCATGAGGTGAGCTATGCAGGATTGGTAACATGCAGCTTGTGAGATGAATGGAAAACACCCATGACCAAACAGGACCAGTATAGTAAGTAAAACTCTATTATGAAATGTGTTCTGTAAAATATATTTTTCCGAGTTTGGCAAATAACTGTGGTAAGGAGCTGGTGAGGATGCTGAGAAAGAACTGTTTCAGGAGAGTGCTACCACGTACAATCTAATATGTCAGTGACCATCCTGCAATACTTCTTGTTTAGTCTGCTTTTATCTGGAATGTGTAGAGTTTAGATGACAGGAAGGGCTTACTAATGCAGAACTTGATCCCTTAGGTCCATTGCTGAATGGACACATGTAAAGAGAAAAGGCATAGGTAAGGCAGACTGCTGACACTGAAGGAGGTTGTGAGACTGCAGTGGTATCAGCTGTCTGAGTGGGTAGACAGCACAGTTATCGAACAGATCAGATGGCCTTGCTGCCACTGACGTCCCATGCCTGTCCTGGGTTCATTAGTGGAGTGGCGGTCCTTACCTTGCTTTTTCTCTTTACATGTACCCATTCAGCAGTATGTTGGCTACACCAAGAATGTGTATATTTACAATCATATTTGTCTACATGGTAAAACAACTGCTTCTGAATACTGTACACATGTACAGATATCAGTTTTGTTAGGACTCAGGTTATGGAAATTATGATTTTTTCATATTTTGGTAAATAACTTTGCAAGGGAGCATGTCAGTGTGCCAAGTAATACCTCATTTTGAAGACAGTATTGATAGTTCCAACATGGTAAAAGAACTGTGCCTATATGTTGTACACATGTACAAATATCAAATTTTGTTTTGGACTTAGGTTATGGAAATTATGAATTTTTTTTCATATTTTGGTAAATAACTTTGCAAGGGAGAATCTGAATGTGCTAGGTACTACCTCATTTTGAAGAAGGTATCGATAGTTTCAACATGGAAAACGAACTGTCCCTGTATGTTGTACACATGTACATATATCAAAGTTTGTTTTGGACTTAGGTTATGGAAATTATGATTTTGTTTTCATATTTTGATAAATAACTTTGCAAGGGAGCATGTCAGTGTGCCAAGTAATACCTCATTTTAAAGACAGTATTGATAGCTCCAACATGGTAAAAGAACTGTGCCTATATATTATACACATCTACAACTATCAAATTTTGTTTCGGACTTAGGTTATGGAAATTATTATTATTTTTTTCATATTTTGGTAAATAACTTTTCAAGGGAGCATCTGAATATGCCAAGTAATACCTAATTTTGAAGACAGTATTGCTGGCTCCAACATGGTAAAAGAATTGTGCCTGCATGTTGTACACATATGCACATATCAAAGTTTTGTTTTGGAGTTAGGTTATGGAAATTATGATTTTTTTTCATATTTTGGTAAATAACTTTGCAAGGGAGCATGTCAGTGTGCCAAGTAATACCTCATTTTGAAGACAGTGTTACTCCTTATAACATGGTAAAAGAACTGTGTCTGTGCACTGTACACATGTACAGCTATCAGTTTGTTTAGTCTTGTAGGATTATGGAAATTATACATTTACAATACTTCTCATTATTATGCCTATATCTTAGCAAGGGAGCATGGTGATCACACAAATGATGCATCATTTTGAAGTTGACATTGAGATGCACAATTTCTGCACTGATATGTAGGCACTGACTATTACAGGTGGTGAGATATTATGCTTTGTTTGTTTATCAATTATGAGAAATATTATATTAATCATATTTCTGTGGATATCTCCATAAAGGAGCATCACACAGTAATGGTTAAAATATAATTTTAAAGGTGATATTTATACTAACAAATTAAACACAAATTGTATGGGTCTACATGGTACATTGACCAAGATATTGTGCTTTGCTTTTTCAAAAAGGTAAAAAATATGCACAATATCAACATTCCTTGCCAAACATTTAATAATGACTTTGATATGCACTATCAACATTTACACTGTTGGAAAGTTCAGTGTCTGCTGAACAACTTTAGCGTATACATTTTTAGTCTAGCTCTTATAGTTAAAGAGTTATGAACATTTGTTTTCTGTATGGTATTAGAAATTGATTTTCTGAAAATGAGCTCAGGCTGCACTGTTGTTCCTATGGTGGAATTAAGCAGGCAGCTTTTTCAGAGCTGCTCCGGAGTGAATGCGTTAAGAAGGTTGTAAAAACCACTTCTCATATCTTTCATTAGGTCTCTTAGTCATAAATGTTAATATCAAATGGGTACCATTCATGCAGTTGGACTGTACAAATACTTTTAATCTTGAAGATTCATATAACACACAGTCCAGAACAATATCCTTCTTTCACAATCAGTAAAAATACATAGTTTTGCAGTCTTCAACTGTGGCCATAGAATATACTTTACACTATCTTAAATACTAAGTGCCAATCCTCAGTACTGAGTGAAGGTCTATATGTTTTGAATGTTAACATCAAAGGGGTAACATCCTGTATATACAGTCTAGAACAATGCTTCTTTTTTAAATATTTTTTAAAAATATAATTTGAAAGTCTACCTACTTATTCAAGCATAAGGCACAGTTGGTCATTCCATTCACTCATTTGCCTGAAAATAACTGCAGTCATATTCAACATACCCACTTAATAGGGGCTCTTTGATATTACAACATACCATAGCCTTTAAACATGTTCATCTCTTAATCAGTCATATTCAAGTACAAATGCCTACACTTGAATCATTATGCCCCTGGACAATCTCCTGTTTCACTCATCCTGTCCCTTTCATTCATCTTCTACTTCAGTGAACTCACAGAATCTCCTAAACTGATGCAGTTATACAGCCAGTCTCTCTCTAAGTATCAATCAGGCAAATAAATATCTGAACAACTCTCAGCTTTAACTTTGCCTCCTTTGCATTTCTGATGTTCAACTTCCAGTACTTCCCGATATCAGACCCTCTCAGAGAACAGCCCAGTTAAATGCAAGAAGTTGTTTCTAACTTTCACTGTATTCTTGTCACTGCCTTACATTATGCCAGATTAACTCTTTGGTATTGTCATCACTTTTCCCACGTAAGTATGCACTTCTTGTTCTGCAACAGTAATCACGTCTTCCTATGGACTAGTATTGTCAACATTACCTTTCTTCTCTTCTGTTAACATTCATTAGGAGACACCTTCATATTCTAATGCTCAGCGATTTGCCTCTGGTGATCTGGTTTAAATTTAAAAAAAATATTACTTTTTAGGTGAGATATATGAATAGCCAACTGTACCTTCAAACTGTTTTGTTTTAATTCAGAAAGATTATTCAAAGCAATGATTTGGGTAAACTATTCCTGGATACAGGGGTCAGTTTGTGAAATGCTCTTTTTCATATTGCCAAAGAGAATGTACAGTTAGTTGAGTAAGATCTTATCATAACAGGATGTCCCGCATTTCAATTCTGCAGTATTCCTTACTAAGGGATATCCTACCGAGGATAGCCATATGTCAGGCCAGTATACCAAAGCCTTAGGCCCTTCCAGGTGTCATAAGTCAGATGTATGTACTATATCGAGAATGTAAGGTACATGAGTCATGTACAAGCACCTAATCCTCAGAACTGAACTGCCCCAGGAAAACCACAGCAATCCAAGAGAAAGAGAAAATAAAGGATGTGCATCCAGAAAGGAGGGAAGAAGAAGGACCCCTTTGGCCAGAGGGCATAAAAATAGTGCAGAAAAGAGGGAAGAAGGAAGGGACTGAATACTCCAAACAGTGAAAAGTAGGACATCTACTGTTATGGTAAGTCCTTACTTAACTGTACTTTGTCCTTCCTTACCATTGTTGCTGTATTCCTTACTAAAGGGAGAGCACAAATGCTATAGAAGAAGATGACAAATTCAGCTCTGGCCTGAGAAAAGACATCTAAATTGTATTGTTTAGTAAAGGTGTACAGAAGACCAAGTAGCAGTTTCCAAAATGGATCTAGCATCCAGACCCTTGAAAAAAGGACAAGAAGAAGCTGCTGCCCTGATAGAATGTGCACAAACAGAAGAAGAAAGCTGCTTGCCATGAAAAGAATAACAGAAGGAAATGGCCTTAGAAATCCAAGATGAGATAGTCTGCTTAGACACAGCTAAACACAGTTTATTGGGATGAAAGAAAATAAAAAGCTGCAGACTTCCTAATATCTTTATTCTTAAAAAAATAATAATGGCACTGCCTATGCAAATCTAAAGTATGAAGACTCCTCTCACTATTCTGAGGTGAAGGGAAAAAGGAAAGAATATGAAAAGACTGATATAAAGACAAGTATATATCCATCTTATGCAAAAAGGAGGGATTGGTATGAAGAGAAACTCTTATCTCTTTTGAAAACCAGAAATGGGGGAACTGCCATGAAGGGTTGGAGTTCAGGGACTTATTTGCAGAAACAAGACCACCAACAGAACATACTTTCAAGTACAGAACTGCAGAGCAGAAAAGGCTGTAGGTTCAAAAGGAGGCTGAATCAACTTTTCCAAAACAAAATGAAGGTCCCAGGAAGTAGAAACAGGCTTTCTTGGAGGCCTAAGATGAATGATGACAGAATGATATAAAGTAAAACAGTTTTTCCCTCACATAAGTGGCATGTATGTGATTTGGTCTCACAGTAACAGCATGTAATGGTAAAACTATTGACAGTATGATATTTTTAGGAATAGCATAAAAATACAGAGTCTGCAAATGCAGGAAGAAATAAGAATTTGCTTGCATGACACACTGTAAAACAAAAAAGCATTGTTGCTTTTCCTTCATTGTAACAGAGGTTTGGTCATCATAATAACAGTGTGATATAATTTTAGAACTTCATGTGATGCATTGGCTTAACAGAATGTGCTTGTGTGGAAAAAATATATACTTCAGAATGTTTTGTAACAAATTGTATTAACAATAGTGGCTTGTTGAGATACCCTAAACAGTTGAATGTATACAGATATTCAAGGGAAATGACTAACACAACAGAAAAAGTTACAACTATCCTATCAATGAAAAGAAAATTTCAGCATGCTGAGAACTGTCCATCTCCTGATGAGCATGGCTAACAGCAGAAAACGTTACAGACTATCCTAGCAAAGAAAGAACATTTGTGAAAGAACATTTTGGCTTGCTGAAGGAACTGGTTATCTCCAGATTGAGATAATACAGACAAAGCAGGCTTCAATACAGGAAAATAATGTTTTCATCAAGGACAAAGTTTTTGAAACTATAAAAAAAGACTTTTGAGGTAGACATTTTGTAATCAGTGACAGCTGAGGAAGTGCAGTGTATCTGACAGTATTATTATCTGAGTTATAAAGAAGTGGTCAGCTGGTTTCAATAAATCTCTTATTATATGCATATACAGCTGTACACTTTGTCTATGGTGTCACCTGTTGTTCATTCAATTCAACAATGGCATGCTGCTGTAAATTCAGTTTAACAAATATGTCTTTCAAAAACTGTTTAACTTCAAATCTAGATAGAAAAGAGGTGGATCCAAAGGCAGACAAGCAGAAATGGCTGACAAATTATTTTTTTTACAGATTATGCCAACCCAGAAGTGAGCAACTCACACAAATAAGAAAGTACAGTTGTGTAAAATCTTACCATAACAGTAAATGTCCTTTCCTTCACTGTTGCAGTATTCCTTACACTTGGGATTCCCTGCCTTGGGAAGCCAGACATCTGGCCAGTATACAAAAGCCTGCTGTTGCTTTAAGGCACGCTGAATGTCAAAAGTATGCTCCTCGCGAAGTGTAGGGCATAAAGGTGATGTCCAGATGTACCATCCTCAGAAATGATTGCCCCAGTAGGAACACCAGTCCATTGAAAACCAAGAGGTAACCAGTACATCCAGGAAGGAAATGGACTAGTGGGAGGATGAAGGGAGTGAGTACTGCAACAGTGAAAGAAAAAACATCTACTGTTATGATAAGATTTTACATAACTGTACTATGTCCTTCCATTCACTGGTTGCAGTATTTATTATACCTGGGAGAGTGCCAAAGCTCAAAAAGAAACTTGGGAGGAGGAAGGACCAGCAGAGCCCTCTACGAAGCCTTGAAAAATGGCCACAGCAAAACCAGCTCTAGCCCTAGACATGCCATCAAACTTGTACTACTTGGTAAAAGTATGCACAGAAGTCTAGGTAGCTGCTTCAAGAATAGAATTAGCATCCAACTCCATGAAAAAAGCACCAGAAGAAGCCACACCTCTAGCAGAATGAGCTTTTATAGAAGAAGGAAGGCTCTTACCATGAAATGTATAAGAAAAAGAAATAGCCTTTGAGATCCAAGAAGAAACAGTTTGCTTGGATACAGCTAGTAATAGGGACCGAGGATGAAAAGAAACAAACTAATCAGATTTTCTAATAGACTTAAAATAAAATCTGAGTGGTCTATGCACATCCAAAATATGCAGCACCCTCTTTCTGACAGATTGTGGAGAGGGGAGTAAATGTAGGCAAATGAATAGACTGATTACATGACAACTCATTAACCACCTTGAGCATAAAAGAAGGATTAGTATGAAAGGACACCCTGTCATTATGAAATATCAAAAAAGGAGGACAAGCCATATGGGCTTGAAGCTCAGACACCCATCTGGCAGAAGTAGGGGCCAACAAAAAACAGTCTTCCCAAAACAATGTTGCAAGGAAGCTGAAGCAGCAGGCTCAAATGGAGCCTGAGTCAACATCTCCAAAACAAAATTAAAATCCCAGGGAGGAGGAACAGGCTTCTTGTGAGGTCTAATATGAAGGACACCTTTAAGGAATTGTTTAGCCTCAAATCTAGACGGCAAAGGAGAAGATAAAGGCAGACAAGCAGAGATAGCTGGTAAGTTGGCCTTAATAGAATAATAGGCCAAACCAGAATTGAGCAAATCACACAAATAAGAGAGAACCAAAGGAACATCCACAATAAGTGGTTCCAGGTTATGACAGAGACACCAAACAGAAAACCTCTTCCATTTGGATAAGTAGGATTTCCTAGTAGTAGGTTTCCTGGCCTCCTGCAGGACCCTAAGCACTTTCTTAGAAGAAAGGTGTCTATGTGGAATCAAAATCCTATCACACACAGTGTCAGTTGAAGAGTGGACAGGTGGGGATGGAAGAGAGATCCCTTGTCTTGTGTGAGTACTTCCACCCTGTCAGGTAAGTTGTGTTGATTGCCCTTGGCTAATTGCAGAAGACGAGTGAATCAATGCTGTCATGGCCAAAACAGTGTCGCCAACTAGATTTTGGGAGCATCCTGTTGAATTTTGAACAGGACTTCTGAAATGAGAGGAAGGGGAGGAAATGCATAAAGAAACAACCCCTTCCAAGAAAAAGAGAGGGCATCCACCTTACACACCAGAGGACCTGAGACTCTGGCACAAAAATAGAAGAAGTTGTTTGTTCAGAGGGGAGAAAAACAGATCTACTTGAGGAGTACACCACTGGTAAACAATGTCCAGAAACACATCCCTGTGAAGCATCCATTCATGGGATTGAGTTAGGGACTTGCTCAGTGTGTCTGCCATGATGTTTTGACATGAAGGGATGCAAACTGACTGAAGAGTCACTTGATAGTGGACAGCCAGATCCCATACCAGGAGTGCCAAATGGCAAAGAAGGTAAAATCTTGTTCCTCCCTATTTGTTTATATACCATGTCACTGTGGTACTGTCTGTGAATACCTTGAGAGGCCCTGGGGAGAAAAAGAGGATGAAAAGCTTGAAGAGCCAGCAGGAGAGCTCTCATCTCTGACACTGATGTGCTCCCTCTGCTGAAGAGGCAACCACACCCCATGTTCCTTTAGGGAGCCAAAAGTTGCTCCCCATCCCACATCTGAAGAGTCTGTGAACAGTTCCTGAGAGGAAAGAGGGTGTTGAAAAGCGAGCCCTGGATTTAGAGACAACTGCTGGATCCACTAAAGAAGTTCCTTTTTGAGACAAGGAAGAAGAGGAACTACAAAGTCTAGAGGATGTGTATGTTGAAGCCAAACTGACTTTAGAAACCACTGAAATTTTCTCATGTGGAGTTTGGCCAGAGGGAGTATAGGAATGGCAGAAGCCATGAAACACAGAGCCCTTAGAAACTCTCTGGCTGTAATGGAGGCCAGAGGAAAAAGAGTTTTAAAGAAAGAAGTGAGAGTTAAAGCCTTAGGAGGAGGCAGGGATGCCAGCATAGGCACCATCTTAATCCTGAAACCCAGAAAGGCATGATCCTGAGGAAGAGTCAGAGAAGACTTTTTGAAGTTTATTCTGAAACCCAGGCTCTGAAGAAGGGAAATGGCAAAATGAAGATTTTGCAGAAGGATCTCTGGAGAGGATGCCTGAATCACCAAGTCATCCAAGTACGAAAATATTTGGATCCCCTGAAGTCTGCAAAAAGCAATCACAAAAGAGCAAGATATTTGGTGAAAACCTTGGGGCAGTAGAACTGAAAATGCTAGGAAGCAACAGATAAATGCAAAAACTTCCTGAAAAGGGTATGGCTCAGAATATGGAGGAAAAAAATCATTGAGATCCAGAGAAACCATATAGGACTGAAGAAGCAAAAAAAGAAACATACTCTGAAGGGACAACATCCAAAATGTGGGAACCTTCAGAATTGTATTTTGATGAGAGAGGTCTAGAATTGCTCTCCATGTCCCCTCTATTCTGGGCACTAGAAACATTCCAGAGTAAAACCCTCTCCCGCCTTTGGGACACAGGTACCTCTTGAGTAGTACCCAGAGTCAAAAGGTCTCAAAAAACCTCTGGGGAAAAAAAGGAAGTTGTTCTCGAGGAGGCTGAGGAATACCCATAAAAGGAGGACAGGATTTCCACACCATGAAATACCCTTGGCGAATAATGGAGAGAACCCAAGAATCCTGAGTAATCTGAAGCCAAACAGGAAAAGAAAGAGAAAGGAGAAGAGAAAGAGGAATGTGGCTGGGAAAAGACAGATAGTCATACAGCACCTGGTTCATCAGGAAAAGGAAAGGAAGACTTCTGAGTCCCTGAATTCTGAGTAGCCGTAGCAGGAGCCTACTTGCCACTCTTTTTGTCCTTAGTAAGAGATCAAGATTGCCTGTGAACAAAGACTGGCTTATTGGGGTAGTTTCTCTGAAATGTAGGCATAGGAGAGACAAACACGTGTACATTCCTGTAAGGCCTTCCTCTTACCCTGAACAGACTTAAACAAACCAGCAACTGCTTCCCCAAACAAATATTTACTATCCAGAGAGGCACCCAACAACTTAGCCTTGATATCATCAGGTAAAGGTTGAAGTCTAAGCCAAGAATACCTCCCCTCATCACTGAACCAAAAGCAGCAGCCCTAGAAGAGGCATCTGCTGCATCATAACTACACTTGATGGAATGACGAACCACTTCTGAGGAAGTCCTTAACAAGGAAAGAGCAGAGGTTTTACCCTCAGAGTCTGGGAGATCAGAAATACGCTGACAAGCCTGAGAAAGGAGAGCCATCACATACCTGGACATATGGGTCTGATACTTAACAGCCCTAAAAGCCAAGGTAGCTGAGGTGTAAACCATCTTAGCTAAACATCCCGTGGCTCTGCTGTCTTTATCAGAAGGTAGTAACTTGAGCACCTGAAGCAATTGAGAGGGCTTGTCAGAGACTACATACACCACTGAGGGGTCAGCAGCAGGACATTTGTACAAAAAAATACAATTCTCAGGCACCTTATAAAACCTATCAGGCTTCTTAGGAGTAGGGGCAGAGAATCAGGAGCTTTACAAGCACTGGAAAAAGCAGCCAAAACAGGAGGAATAGCAGAAGGTTTCGGAGAGTCCATCTGCAGCAAACCATAGTACCTCGGATGAATTTCAGAGACCTCAGCACAATCCCATTTAAAAAATTCCATCATCCTGGAGACTGTGTTCAAAAGGAAATTTCTTCAAAGGGAGTATCAGGACTATTAGATTCTTATTTCTCTGACCCATAGTCTAAAGGAAAAGGAATTTGGGAAGATTAAGCAAGGGGTTCCTCATCAGAATCTGACTCCTCCTCAGAGGAATCATGTTCTCTGGTTCTTTTAAGTGGAGTAGAAAACCTAGGGGGAGCAGGAAAGGAAACCCCCGGGGAGGTTTAATGCAATCAAAGCATTAAAGAAACCCTGAGTAAAGGCCTGCCACTCGCTCTGTGGATCCCTAGGAGCAGGAAAACATGTTAATTTTTTGTTTCTTCTTTAATGGAATTCCCACCCAATAAAACTTAAAAGGCTCTGATCCAGGACGGCATTCAGTAACAGTAGTAGGAACTTCTTCCCTAACTAAAATCGGTAGAACACCCTAGACCCCTCTGAAATAATCAACCATAGTCCTCCCTGAACATCCAAAATGCATGTCTGCAAAGCCTCATCGGATGTGCTGCAAGCCAGATCCTTGCTGGCCTCCAAGGCAGAAAAGGCAGAGGAATCAGAGAACAAAGGTGGGCGAGCCTCTGGGTTCTCACTGACATTGGCAGAAATGCCCGACAGAGACTGGACAACGGAAGATTCCAGTCTTAGGTTTTTTAACTTTCTTCGTCCCTAACAGCTGACCCTCAGGGCAGAGAAGTTCCTTCCATGATATCCTTAGCGAGAAGCTTAAGTTGCTGATTCTCAAGATACAAAGCAACGGAAGAAAGCCTAATATGCAAGGTCTTCGGTACAAAAGCATGGCAAATAGAACAGGTTGTATGGTTGTGAGAGGCGCCTATGCAAAATAAACAATTACTGTGGCAGTCGTTATGGGGAATCTGTCTACTGCACTAACATTTCCCTTTCCAGGATGACATTAACCCCTACAAGCAACAACAATTCAAGAAAAAACAAAACACCAGTGGGGGTACTTATCTGCAATGGCTCGGTACCAGCAAACAAGATGTAGGTGTTCAAACTGGCGAACAAAAATGTGTTCAAACTGGCAGTAAAGACATTGACATTCAGATCGATAATCAAGAAATACATTCAGACTGGTGGCAAAGAAGATGGTACATCCGGAAATCACCTTTATGCCTTACAAAATTTGTGAGGAACATACGTGTGATGTTCGGTGTACCTTAAAGCAGCAGTAGGCTTTTGTATACTGGCCGGAAGTCAGGCTGCCTAAAGCAGGGAATCCCAAGTATAAGAAATACTGCAACCAGTGAATGGAAGGACATCAGCAGTAATACTGACTAAAAGAGGGTCCTGTTCATGCTTGTGAAATACAACAGAAAATCTTTAGCAGCACAGGATTTTCAAGTGGTGGGCTTTCTATCCTCTTGGAAAACTCAAAGCACATCCTCAGAAAACTACCCTTGTCCTGTGTGAGAAGATCCATTCTGAGAGATAAAGCATGATGATTGCCCCTGCCCAGATGAAACAAAAGGGGAAACCAATACTCTCTGGGGCAAAAGGGGTGACCCACAAGATTTTGGATCTGTCCCACATGATCTTTTGTAATACCTTGGACAATCCCTCGACCTTGATGTTGTTGGAAGCCCCCCAACTCAGATCTGAAGAGGCTATATATAGACCCTGAGTGGGGGAAGGAGCTCGAAAAGGCAGACCTAGATTCAGAGATATCTCCACCACAGAAATTACTGTTTAAGACAAGACAGAGGAATGGGAAATTCCAGAGGATGACAATGTTAAAACCAAATTGTCTTTAGATACCACTGAAGCTTCCTCATGTGCAGCCTGGCGAAAGGAACCATGGAAATGATGGAAGACAGTTCCCATAACCCGCAGAAACTCTCTTGCAAGCACCACTTGTAAAGGAGTAAGAGACTGGAAGAAAGCTGTCAAGAAGGTGAATTTGGAAGGAGGAGGAGGAACAAAAGCCATCACAGGCAGGTCCAAATCCTGAAGCACAGGAAATTTTGATTCTGTGAAGGGGACAGACTTTTTGAGACCTGAGGGTAAACCCCACACTGTGATGCAGAAGCATGGTAAAGTCCAGATTCTGTAGAAAAAGCTGCTGAGAAGAAGCTTGAATGAGAAGGCCCTCCAAATAGGGAAAAATCTGGATGCCATGGATGCTGCAGTATACTATGGCTGAAGCCAGACATTTGGTAAAGACTCTCAGAGCTTTAGAAAGACTAAAAGGCAAAGCAGGCAATTAATAATGTGAGGATGAAACAGAAAACTGTAAACACTTCCTGAAGACAGGGTGAACAGGAATGTGGAGATAAGCATACGTAGGTCCTGAGAGACTAGGTAAGCATGAGGAAGCAGCAAAGGAAATGGGAACTGGAGAGACAACATTTGGAAAGAGGGAACTCTCATATAAGTGTTGAGAAAGGAGAGATCTAGAATGGGCCTCAAAAAGCTCTCCAACCTGTGAACCACAAACATCTTGGAATAAAAGCCTGTGCCTTTCTGGGAGGGAGGAAAAGGCTGAATAGCTGATCTAAGAAGTCCTGAAGAATAGGAGAAAAGTGAAGACTTTAGCAATGTGGAGGCTGAGGAATCCCTAAAAAGGGTGGAAGGAATTTCCAAATCATAAAGTAACCTTTTTGTATTATGGAAAGAACCCACTAATCCATGGTGATTTACTGCCAATGGGATAAAACAGAGTTAACCTGGGGGAAAGAGGAATCTGGCAGAGGGTCAGAGAAGGATGAATGTCAAAAGTCAGGAAAATAGGGGTTCTGACCTCTAGAATACTGAAAAGGTTTATAAGAAAACATCCTTTTGGAACACCTCTTGCCCCTTAAGGAGTCCGAATGGAGAGATGGTAATTCAGCAAGTAAAGGAGAGTATTAATGCTGAAAAAGAATTCATCCTCAAGTCTCGGTGAGTACCTTCGTGAGGTGGACCCTATTTTTCACACAATCTCACCAAGATGACAATGATATAGAGACTGTATTTATTTATTATATATCATGGACAGAAGTATGTTAAAAATTAAAAAAAAGAGAGCTGGGATCCAAGACCCAGGATAAAAAAAATGCCCAATCCTGGTAGGCAGATTTGTACCAGGACTGGAAAAGATGACAGTGTAGAATCCTCAAAATGGAAACATTCCTACAATGGGCCAGGCCTGGGGGAAGATGCCCCCCCCTGTTGTAGAAGGAAGTAGCAGTCCACAAAAATCACAAAAACTGATAGGCCAAAGAACAGACATAAAGACGATAAAGTGGACTGCTGAGGATAAGAAAAAAAATATGTATTGTTACTATTATGCAAAAAGCCCATAATTTCCAGACACAAGATATACAAAACTATTAAGAGAGAAATTAGAAGAAAGAAAAATGCTTCCACAAGAAAAACTGTCAGAAGCTTCAAATAAAAATTTGTATTCATTAATACAACAGATTTGTGAAAAACAGTATATAGATCAAGATCTGTTTGGAAAAAGAAGCATCTGAGAAAGTGCGAAAATATAAAAAACAAAACCTAGAGATTTTTGAAAAGTATAATAAAGAAATATGGACATGGGAAAGAAAGAGAGATTTGATATGGTGCAATATTTATGCAAAGGAGAAAGCCAGATTAATCAATATAAAGAAGACAGCCCCAAAAATACAGGTGAAGGCATCTGGATATGAAAAATTTCACAATAAAAAATAATATCACAAAGAGGGAATGTAGAAAAGAAGATTAGTAAAGTAGAAGTTAAAAAAATAGAAGCTGAAGTTATGGAGTGCCTGTGAAGTGAAGGATTTGGTGTACAAAGTATAACACAGTTATATCACAGCATGATGGAGTGAGTCCCCAAAGTAAGTAGAAAGATCAGGAGACATCTGAAGAAGAAATGTGGACATGGGAAAGAAAAAAAGAGATTTAATATGGTATATTTATGCAAAGGAGAAATCAAAAATAATCAATACAAAAAGAGCAGCACCAAAGATATTTGAAGAGAAATACAGGCAAAGGAATCTGGACATGAAAAACTTTATAATACAAAAAATAAAAAGACAAACAGGAAAAGTAGAAAAGGAAATTAGTAATGGAGAAGTTAAAGAAACAGAAACTGAGGTTATCGAATACCTGAGAAGTGAAGGATTCGGTGTAGAAAATCTAATTCAGAAAGCACCATAACAGGATAGAGCAATGGATATCCAAATTAAGGGGAAACCAGTGGAACAGGAAGCAATTGGTCAGGTGCCATATGAAGATATTTTGGAGCCTTCCACAGGAAACCAGTATAAACGTTCATTTGAAGCTAGGCAGCAAGGGAAGGAACAGGAAGCTGTGGCAACTCTGATGCAGTCAATGTTGAGGAGTGATAGGCCAGTGAGTTCACATATGACTGAGCAACGGATGGCACAGGATGAAATTCAAGAGAATGTGCCACAGGCAGATGCTATAGAACTTTCTGCAGAATGCCCGCAGGAAAAGTAAAACAAAACATGTTCCCTCATTTTAGAAGAAAATAAGCTAAGAGAATAGTTGCTTGATTTAATAGACATAAATAGACATATTAAGATCAATGAAAGAAATAGACCGTAGAAGGTTAATAAAACCCAAAAAAGTCAGAAGTTTTATAAAACAAATGAAAACAGTAATTACGACTGTCCATAGAGATCCATGCAATATAACAGAAGTAAACAGGATATATTACTGTGCAGCTAAATTAATAACTGATAAAGTTCTACCACAAGAACACAGGGTAGTGAGGGAAAGGAAGGGCAGAAATCGAATACCATCATGGAAGCATCAAATAGAAAAAGCTATAAAGCAAATAAGACAAGAAGTGTCACTGTTAGAAGAATATACAAGAGGGAACAGATCAAAAATATTAAGAAAGATAGACATGATAAAAGCAACGCACAGTATTAGAACAGACCAGGCTTTACCATGCACTATCGCAAATAAGCTAAAAATCTCAGCACAGGAGGAAAAACTTATAAGATTCACAGATAAATATAAAGGAAAAGTACAAAATAAGCAATTTATTGATGGCCCAAAAAAGTTTTATAGAGAACTGGGAAACAAGGTAAAAGGAATTGAAAGACTGCCAAAAAAGAAGAAACAGATACATTTTGGAGAAGTATCTATGAAGATCCTGTGGAACATAACAAAGATGCTAAATGGATAGAAGAAGAAGTAAAAGAAAGAATAAGAAGTTTAAAGGTACAGAATATGAAATGGGATGAAGGAACAGCCAGAGAGATTGAAACAAAGTTAAGAAAAGGCTCTAATTGGAAAGCCCCAGGCCCACATGCTGTACCTAACTTTTGGTTAAAAGTATTAACATCTTTGCACGAAGATTTTTCCATGAGTTAAAACTATTTATATGCACACCCTGAACAGACACCAGCCTGGCAACAACAACAGGAAAAACAATGCTCCTACTTAAGAGAGAACCTGCAAGCTACCCTAAAAGTTATAGACCAATACCTTGCATTCTGAGGATGTATAAACTATACATGGGAATTAATGCCTTAGAAAAAACTCAATTATGACAGTAGAACAAAAGGGCAATAAAAGAAAGTCATATAGAACAAAGGATCATTTGTTGCTAAATAAAGGATCATTTGTTGCTAAATAAAGTGATAGTGGAGAACTGTAAAAAGGGGAAGAGTCTAAGTATGGCATGGACTGACTACAAAAAAGCATTTGATAGTATCCCACATTCATGGATAAAAGAGTGCTTAAAAATGTATAAGATACTATCTACAATGATTGACTACATTACAGTGACCATGAAACAGTGGCAGACCACTTTGCAATTAAGCCATGATAAAGGACAAATTATTATCCCAGGGATAAAAATTCAAAGGGGGACATTCCAGGGTGACTCTGTCACTGCTGCTATTCTGCCTTGCCCTTAACCCATTAAGCTGTCTACTTAACAGCTTAGGCCATGGCTATAACTTGTCTCCTACAAAACAACAAAGTGTAAAGACTTTTCGTCTTCTCTTTGTCGATGATTTAAAACTGGATTCTATATTATAATTTTGACTGTTTAATGGATCGAATGCATAAAGATAGAACTTTATGCATCGAACCATTAAACAGTCAAAATGCAATAAAAAAATTTTAGAACAAAAAAAAAAAAAAAAACGGGTGTAGGTGGGGGGGCAAGCCCCCCTGCACCCCCCACAACCCCGCTACTTAAATATATCAACTCCAAGATTGCACTACAGTGCAGGAAAGGGAAATCTTCCCTTTCTGCACCATACTACATTAAAGTGCGATCTCGGAGTTGGTATATTTAAGTAGTGGGGGTGTGGGGGGGTGCAGTAGGGCTTGCCCCCCCTGCTTAAACCTATTAGGGTAAACATTTATAGTTTTAATTTTTTTTTTCGAAGTTACGGAACTTCGATAATACGGCGTTGACTATATTGTATTCAATGTTCCGTAACTTCGATGTTATAATATAGACCCTTACAACTGTACAGCTCATCAGATAAGAAACTGAAAGCTCAACTCCAAGTTGTCAAAACTTTTTCAGTTGATACAAGAATGTCATTTGGTCTTGATAAACGTGCAAAAGCAATCCTTACAGCAGGAAATTTTGGGACAAGAATGTGATATAAAGAACCTGAGCAAGAGGGAGTGTATAAATATTTGGGAACTGATGAAGGATCAACAATAAAACATGAACAAATGGAAATAAAACTTAGTACGGAATACTTCAGAAGCCTTAAATTAATTCTGAAAACAGCGCTGACATATAGGAACAAAATCCAAGCTATAAACCAATTTGCTCTTCCTGTCCTAACTTACAGTTTTGGAGTGACTGACTGGCACCAAAACGTGTTGGGTAGATTAGATAGGAAACAAGAAGGATGCTATATGCTCCCCAAATGACTTACAAAAATCAGTGCATACCAAGATTATATATTCCCCGTTCTGAGGGAGAGATGGGCCTCCTTGAAATTGATTACATGTATCGATCTGCAATCGTGGGACTCCACACATATCTGCTGACCTCACAAAACATTTGAAACATGAGGAGAATAAATCTAAGTTGACTTCTCTGCTTAATCTAGCAGAAGCATATTGGCATCAAGCAGGAATGGAAATCAAACCAGAAGTAGATAAAAATCAGGCAGCAACTGAATGTGGCAAAAACAAAAAGAATATAAGGTGAAGGACCAGATGAGAAGGCAAGAAATGTAGAAAATGCATAAATATAGTTGCAAGTATAGAAAACTTCTGGAAGTACCTCATGTTGATCAGGAACGAATGCAGAAATGGTTAAGGAGATGAGAAGTCAAACCAAGAGATGAAAGGTTAACATTGCCAGTCCAAGATAGTGGGCTGTGTACACGTTGGTTTACAAAGTCCATTATACATGTGGGAGAAACAGGCAAATGTAGGTTTTGTAAAACCGAATTGGAAACAGTCGCACACTTCGTTGCTGGTAATGACATACAATGGCAGAAGGACTGTATAGTGAAAGGCATAATAATGTGGCAAGATTGTTGCACTAGGGATTGTGCAAGCATTATGGTATTGAAGTGGCTGAAAAACACTGGAAACATGAGCCACAAAGCATCATAGAAAATTATGAAGTTTACATCATATGGAATCATCTATTACCAACAGTTCAAAAGACAGATGCTAGAAAACTAGATACAGTGGTCCAGGAAAAGAAGAAAAAAGTAGCATTGATCATTGAAATTGCCACACCCAGTGACTACAGTGTCTTGTGTACAGAGAGACACAAAGTCATAAACTATCAAGATTTGCAGGCAGAAATGAGAGCCATGTGGAAGAAAGATAACCAAACAGTTCCAATAGTAGTAGAAGCAATGGGTCTTATAAAAAATAATCTACAATTGTATTTAGATATGTTACCAATGCATGTAACTCCATACGAATTGCAGAAGGAGTCATTACTGGGCACATTGCAGGCGCTGTGAAGACCACTTCTGGCTGACATCAAAGACTGAAACAATACTAATTTCATGAACTTTAATCGTACTTTGACTTAGGAATGGGATCCATTCCCGTCATGGTATTAGAAACCCAAAAGATTTGGATAAATTAAAAAATAGAGAGAGGATCCTTTCTGCTGCCTATATTTAAAGGAAGACTTAGAAGGATAATTACTTTAAAACTTGGGGATAGGGGAAATAAAAATCTGTTTGAGGTCTTGCATAACCTTCCCTTTATCCGGTAAGGTTTTAAAAAGCTCTACAGCAGCGAAACCAAACAGATTCTGAGTGCCCATGTGAGAATCCAACAACTTGGCCTTTATATCTTCAGGAAGAGATGTACCCTAAGCCAGGAGTACTTCTGTAGAACAGGATCTGACGCAGCTACATGAGGACAGATCAGCAGCATCATAGCTGCATTTGATAGAATGGCATGCCACCTGAGAAGCTGAGCTCAAAAAAGAAATGGCAGAAGTTTTAGCTTTAGATTCAGTCAAAAAATCTAGTTTAGACAGAAGAGTCAGCACACAAACCAACTGTACTGCACATAGTGAATATAGTAACAGGGATAAACAACTGGAAATGTTATCTTTAGAAAAAGGGTAGGAGCAAATAACATAGAAAAAATGGGAATTGTGGGAAGAATACATGCAGAATAATGTTTTGCAAGATGAATGGGGTTTAAAAAGAAGGCAGGATTTCAATGAGCTATGCAATGTTTGACCGACAATGATTGGATAGGTTATAAGAAATGCATAATGTTTGCAACTAAAAATATGTCAATATGGTTTGTCTTCATCAATATAAATGTACAACTGCCTATGTCATAAGTGATAATTTAATAAAGATGCTTCTTGTTTAAAAAAAAATAGCCAGCACATACCCAATCATATGAGTCTGGAAGTCTATGGTTCTGAAAGCCAGGGTGGCCAAGTATATATTTTTTCCCACACTGGTCCACAACCCTACTATCCTTGTTAGAAGGGAGACGTTTTAAAGAAGACAGTAATTTGGAAGGTTTATCAGCAGAAATAGAAATGACTACAGGGCCAAAGGAGGGATTCTTGTATAAGAACTTTTCAGGCACCTTGCAAAACCTGTCAGGTTTCTTAGGAGAAGAATGTTGAGACTCAGGAGCCTGGGAAGCAGCAGCAGAAAAAAATATGCAAAAGGACTTCCAACACAGGAGGGACTGCAGAAGCCCTGGGAGAGCCCATCTGTAAGAGGGTATAATACCTCTTTTGCACCTCAGACATTTGGAAACTTTCCCACTTAAGATGCTCAATCATTTTTTTTACAATGGTGTCCCTAAAAGAAAGCTTCTCAATAGGAGAATCAGGAGAAAGAGTATCCTCTTTCTCCGACTCTAAAGCCAAAGGGGAATAGATTTAAGAATAAGTTAAGAGACTCTTCTTCAGAATCCAAGTCCACATCTTCATCAGAGGAGTCAGACTCCCTAAGCCTTTTAGAGGGAGTAGAAGACAAAGGTACAGCAGATGGCACATGCAACCCCTGAGGAGGCTTTAAAGCCATAATGACCTTGAAAAGACCCTGAGTGAAATTCTGCAACTCTGTATGGGGATCCTTGGCCAGAGGAGTCACAATGCTTAGACTTTTTCTCTTTCTTGTGAGGACCTTCTACCCTAACAAGCTGGGGGGGGGGGCAGAGCCCTGCCTGACTTCAATAACAGTATCAGGAACTTCTTCCCTAACAAGCATCTGGGGAATTCTCTAAGCAGTTATGATATAATAAGCCACAACTCCCCCTTCGCATCTGTAGCAGATGTTTACTCAGCTTCAGCAGACATACAAGTAACCAACTCCATATGTACCTCTCACTGGGTCATGACATAGGGAGCTGGCATCAACAACAGATGGTCCGTGGGTTCTTCATCAGACTCAGTGGAAACATCTGGTAGAGGCTGGACAGCAGAAGTCTCTAAACATATCTTTTTGGACTTCTTAACAAGCAGCTAAATATCCAGGCAGGTGGATTTAGAAGCCGTAGTTCCCTTGACTAGCAACTCCAAACGTTGGTTGCCCAAGTAAACAAAATGAGGACAAATGGCTAAGAAGGGTCTTTGGTACAAAAGCCTGACAAAGTGCACACAGAGTGTTACTGGGGTCTGCACCTAGGCAGAAAAGGCAGTTGTTATATTTATCCTTATGGGAATCTGCCTCCCACACTCACATTTCACCTTTTTAATTTCTCCAAATCTTTTGGGTTTCTAATACCACGATGGGAATGGACCCCATTCCTAAGTCAAAGTACGATTAAAGTTCATGAAATTAGTACTGTTTCACTCTTTGATGTCAGCAAGTAGTGCTCTTCACAGCACCCGCAATGTGCCCAGCAATGACTCCTTCTGCAGTTCATACAGAGTTACATGTATTGGTAGCATATCTAAATAGGATTGTAGATTATTTTTTACAAGACCCGCTGCTCCTACTACCATTGGAACTACCTGTTTATCTTTCTTCTGCATTGCTCTTGTTTCTGCTTGCAGATTCTGATATTTTATAACTTTGCGTTTCTCTGTACGCAGGACACTGTAGTCACTGGGCATGGCGATTTCAACGATCAATGCTACTTTTGTCTTCTTTTCCTGGGCCACTATGTCCGGGTTTCCAGCATCTACCTTTTGAAATGTTGGTAATGGATGATCCCATGTAATGTAGACTTCATCTTTTTCTACACTTTGTGGCTCATGTTTCCAGTGTTTTTCAGCCACTTCAATACCATAATGTCTACGCAATCCCCACTGCAACAGTCTTGCCACATTATTATGCCTTTCTGCATACAATCCTTCAGCCATTAATATGACATAACCAGCAACGAGGTGTGTGGCTGTTTCCAATTTGGTTTTACAAAGCCTACATTTGTCTGTTTCTCCCACATGTTCAATGGACTTTGTAAACCAGCGTGTACGTAGCCCACTATCTTGGGCCGCCAATATTAACCTTTCATCTCTTGGTTTAAATTCACCTCTCCTTAACCCATTCCTGATCCACATGAGGTTCTTCCAGAAGTTTTCTATACTTGCAGCTGTATTTATGATTTTTCCACATTTCTTGCCTTCTTATCTGGTCCCTCACCTTATATTCTTTATTTGTTCTTTGCACATTCAGTTGCTGCCTGATTTTTATCTACTTCTGGTTTGATTTCCATTCCTGCTTGACGCCGATATGCTTCTGCTAGGTTAAGCAGAGAAGTCATCTTTGATTTATTCTCCTCATGTTTTAAAACTTTCACTACGTTTGGGTCTCGTGAGGTCAGCAGATATGTGTGGAGTTCCATGATTGCAGATCTATACATGTAATCAATTTCAAGGAGGCCCATGCCTCCTTCGGAATGGGGAATATATAATCTTGGTATGCACTGATTTTTATAAATCATTTGGTGAGCATGAAGCATCCTTCTTGTTTTAATATCTAATCTATCCAACAAGTTTTGGGGCCAATCAAGCACTCCAAAACTAAGTTAGGACAGGAAGAGCAAATTGGTTTATAGTTTGGATTTTGTTCCTAGATGTCAATGCTGTTTTCAGGATTAATTTAAGTCTTCTAAAGTATTCCTTACTAAGTTTTACTCACATTTGTTCATGTTTTATTGCTGATCCTTCATCAGTTCCCAAATATTTATACACTCCCTCTTGTTCAAGTTCTTTTATATCACATTCTTGTCCCAAACTGATGTTTTCCTGGTGCTGCAGTGTTCCTGCTTTAAAGGTTGCTTTTGCACATTTATCAAGGCCAAATGGCATTCTAATATCATCTGAAAAAGTTTTGACAACCTGCAGCTGTATTTTTGGTTCCTCATCTGATGAGCTATACAGTTTTAAATCATCGAGGATGAGAAGTCTTTAGACTTTGTTTTCTAGGAGCCAAATTATAGCCA
The DNA here is from genome assembly GCF_019279795.1 of Protopterus annectens. Lineage (NCBI taxonomy): Eukaryota > Metazoa > Chordata > Ceratodontiformes > Protopteridae > Protopterus > Protopterus annectens. Next base: position 1,301,238,344 of record NC_056741.1, read on the forward strand.
TGGCCTAAGCTGTTAAGTAGACAGCTTAATGGGTTAAGAGCAAGGCAGAATAACAATGGTGACAGAGAGTCACCCAGGAATATCCCCTTTGAATTTTTATCGGTGGGATAATAATTTGTTCTTCATCATGGCTTAATTGGAAAGTGGTCTGCCATTGTTTCATGGTCACTGTAATGTAGTCGATCAGTGTAGGGTCTATCTTATATATTTTAAGCACTCTTTTATCCATGAATGTGGGATACTATCAAATGTTTTTTGTAGTCAATCCATGCCATACTTAGATTCTTCCCCTTTTTACAGTTTTCCACTATGACTTTAACAACAAATGATCCTTTGTTCCATATGACTTTTTTATTGTCCTTTTATTCTACTGCCATAATTGAGTTTTCTTCTAAATGACTATAAACTCTGTCAGCATCAATTCCCGTGCATAGTTTATATGTCATCAGAAGACAAGTTATTGGTCTATAATTTTTGGGGTAGCTTGCAGGTTCACTCTGAACATCATTTTACCTGTTGTTAGCCAGGTTGGTAGTTGTACAGGGTGCGCATATAAATAGTTCCTACTCATGGCTAAATGTGCAAAGATACTTTTAACCAAAAGTTAGGTACTGCATCTGGGCCTGGGGTTTTCCAGTTAGAGGCTTTTCTTAACTTTGTTTCAATCTCTCTAGCTGTTACTTCATCCCATTTCATATCCTGTACCTTTAAACTTCTTATTCTTTCTTTTACTTCTTTTATCCATTTAACATATTTGTTGTGTTTCACAGGATCTTCATAAATACTTCTCCAAAAATGCATCTATTTCTTCTTTTTTGGCACTTTTTCAATTCTTTTTACAGTGTTTCTCAATTCTCGATAAAACTTTTTTCAGTCCTCAGTAAATTGTTTATTTTGTACTTTTCATTTATATTTAACTGTGTATCTTCTAAGTTTTTCCGCCTGTGCTGAAATTTTTAATTTGATATTTGCAATTGTGCATGATAGATCCTGGTCTCTTCTGATATTGTGCATTGATTTTATCACATGTATCTTTCTTAGTAGTTTTGTTGATCTACTCCCTCTTCCCTAGTCTTCTAATAGTGATACTTCTTATCTTAATTGCTTAATATTTTTCTCTATTCGATACTTCCATGATGGTATTTGATTTCTCCCCTTCCTTTCCCTCACTACCCTGTATTCTTGTGGTAGAAATTTATCAGTTATTAGTTTAGCTGCACAGTAATATATTCAAGTTACTTCTGTTATATCGCATGGATCTCTATGGACAGTCCTAATTACTGTATTCATTTGTTTTATCAGACTTCTGACTTTATGACCTTCTGTAGTCTATTTCTTTCATTGATCTTAATATATCCATGTCCATTTAATCAAGCAACTTTTCCCTTAGTTCATTTTCTTCCAGACTGAGGGCAAATTCTTTGTTTTCCATTTCCTGCGGGTATTCTATAGAAAGTTTTATAGCATCGACTTGTGGCACCTTCTCTTTAATTTCATCCTCTGCTATCCATTGCTCTGTCATATGGGAACTCACTGGCCTATCACTCCTCAACGTTGACTGCATCACATTTTCCACAGTCTCTTGTTCCTTCCCTTGTTGTATAACTTCAAGTGAATGTTTATACTGGTTTCCTGTGGAAGGCTCCAAAATATCTTCATATGGCACCTGACCAACTGCTTTCTGTTCCACTGGTTTCCCCTTAATTTGGATATCCATTGCTTTATCCTGTTGTGGTGCTTTCTGTATTAGATTTTCTACACTGAATCCTTCACTTTGCAAGTTCTCCATAACCTCAATTTCTATTTCTTTGATTTCTCCATTAGTAATCTCTTTTTCTACTTTTCCTCTTAGTCTTATTTTTAGTTCATAGGTAGGTACTAGGCTATCTGCCCGAAGGCATTTATAAGTGCTGGCTTTCCGCCGCCCCCTTAAATTAGTTCCCTGTGCCTCTGTCCAACACAGCCATTGAAGTGATCCCTGGGGTAAACTTTCTGTTTCCCATCCACTCATCAAGGTTTCTCTTGAAGAGTGTTAGCGAGGAGCTCTGCCTAATGTAGGTTGAAATCTTGTCCAGAGCATGGGAAGTCTCTGGAACAGGAATCTATCCCTCCAGCACGTACTATTTATTGTTGTGGTGAGGTTTAGATCCCTAGAGTGTGTGGCTTGAGGGGATATGGTTTTCTTTAGGTGGAGCATGTCCATCAATTCTGGGTTGGACATGGCCTTGTATGTCTGAGTAGGCGGTATGCAACCGAGTACAGCACGAGTTTCTTCAGTCGAGTTGCATAGGGCATCTGTCTGAGGCCTGTGATCCTCTTGGTGAGGTACTTCTGTGGTCTTTCCAGCTGTTGCAGGTGTCTTGTAAGGTACATCCCAAATGGGGCGTTGTACTCTATGATGGGTCTGATGAGTGATGCATAGAGGGGCACAATGACCTCTTTTGATCTGGATGCAAACCCTTTTGTGATTAGGTGGGCCACATAGAAGGATTTTCTAACCACTTCGGCAATGTGATTATCAAAGGAAAGATTACTATCTACTTGGGTCTCCAGATCCCTTATTACCTCTTCCGTATTTAGGGGGCTACAACCTATGTGGTAGTTTGTGGGTACTTTGTTTTTTCCAAAGGGGATGACTATGCACTTTTTGGCATTTAGCTTGAGGCCATGGTTTTGACACCAGGTATCTGTCTCAGTGAGACCCTTTTGGAGGATGTCTGTGTCAGCCGGAGAGTCAATTAAAGCCCCTAGTTTGCAGTAGTTTGTGAACTTGGTCAGCCACAGACCTCCTGTGCTTGCCTGTACCTCTGAGAAGTATATGCTGAACAGGAGGGGTCTTACAACTGAGCCCTGGGGAATGCCACTTGTAACTGGTTTAGAGTCATACCTAGCTTTCACAACTCTTACCATGTGGGTTCTATCCGTGAGCCAGTTGGCAACCCATCTCGTGATGTGGGGGTTTATGTTCAGGCTGGTGAGCTTGTCTATAATACCAGAATGGGGAATGGTGTCGAAGGCCTTTGCTAGGTCTGGGTAGGCTGTGTGGACCACCTTTCCCTCATCTATAGCCTTGTTAACTGCCTCAAAGAAGTCCACCAGGTATAGGAGGCATGATCTGCCCTTAAAGCTGAACTGGGTAGGGGCCAGTGTTTGGAGGTTCCCAATGTCTCTGTTAATGAGATCCTGATGATGCACTCCATAGCCTTGCAGACCAAGCTAGTCAGGCATATACAGTGATAGTTCTTGGGGTCTTTTGTGGCTCTACCTTTGTAGAGCAGAATAAATGCTGCTGTGCACCACTCTATGGGCACGTAGCCTGTGGAGAGGCTGAGTTTGAACAGTGTGTTTAGGTGAGGGGTTAATTCATCTTTGAGCTCGTGTAGGACGCAGCCTGGGACATTGTCCAGTCCCACTGATGCTGTGTTTTTGGCTTTGGAGAGGGCTGTTTTAACCTGAGCGTCTGTGATTTCAGGGGCACTACATTCTTCTGGTACGGTTATAGGCCCTTTTGGGGGTGAGAGGGGGGTGAAGTCTGCACTGAACCTGTTTGCCAGGATGTTGGCGATATCGGTCAGTTCAGTGTATTTTGTGCCATTCTGCACTAACTCCGAGCAAATCTGAGAATTGCCACTTAGATTCTTGACATAACTAAAGAATGCCTTGTGGTTATCTTTGGAGTCCTTGGCAATTTTTCTTTCGAAGCTAGCCTTGGATGATTTTAAGAGGGATCATAGTTTCTTGCTGATACTGATCAGGGATGTCTTCCCTTCTTGGGATTTTACTCTTTTCTGTACTAGTTTCCTCCTTCTACTGTATAGCTTGTTTATGGCAGGGGTCCACCAGACTGGTTTCCTTTTCTTGGAGGAGTGAGTCTTGGTTTTGCTTGAGATAGCATGATCCATGCATTCTTGTAGGTGCCTGTAGAGTCTATTAGTAAAGGATTTTGCAGCTTGGGCAGCATTATCATTTGGCATGGGGGCTTTGAAACTTTTTACCTCGGTCTTAAGTAACGTGAAGTTTGCTTTTGAAAAGTTTTTCATGGTGTTTTTTTTGACCGGGAGTGGGGGCAGAATGTGGATATCCAGAGTGATTAGTTTATGGTCAGAACTAACCAGTGAGGAACACCGGTCTCCCATGTTGGTGATGACCAGGTCCAATATGTTGTCACCTCTGGTGAGGGCATTGACCAGTTGATCCAGGGCGTTTGAGTTTATAAATTCTAGGAAATGTTGGACAAGGGAGTCAGTACTTGAGTAGTTCTCCCAGTTAATGTTTGTGTAACTGAAATCACCGAATATCAGGGTGTTTGGTAGGACCTTTATGTTTCCCATTGTTTCCAGAAATGCAGAATGGGAGTCCTGGGATATGGTGGGTGATCTGTAGCAAGCTACAATTTGAATTACAGTTTTGCCCGTTGTTAGTTGCACGTGGATGATCTCTGAAGCATCGTGCTGTGCCACTAAGCTGGAGGTGTGGGTATCCTTGATGAATATGGATACGCCCCCCCTTTTGCATTTCGGTCCGGGTTTTGTGGCTGAAATGTATGGTATGAGTTGTAGCCTGGTAGTGCTGGGGTGCTCTCTAGAGCCTTAAACCAGGTTTCTGTTACTATACATATATCGATTTTCTCCATACTGAGGAGTGCCTTGAGTGCGTGCATTTTGAGGTTTAGACTTCTGGCACTGAGTAGCATTGCCCTCAGTTTTTTGTTACTTGTGCTGTTTACGGGGGTGGGTTTGTCTTTTGAACCTTGCCTAAAAAAGGCACTATGGGGGTGGCAAGAGTCTTGGCCAGTATTCGAAAGCCTAAGGGTGACAGGTGCAAGCCATCTCTAGCAAAGCAGCGTGGTTTGTCGAGCATGTCATCCCAGGCTGACAGACACTGGATCCCCTTTGAATGACACCAGAAGTTTAGCCAATTGTTGAAATTGATCATTTTTTCTTTATACCGTGGTATCATTCTTGGTGATGGCAGGATACTACTCAAGGTCAGGGTCATACCAGCCTGGGCTATGTGATCAGAGAGCACTTCCATGTCTCTTTTCATGTAGTCCAGGGAGGTCCGGCTCAGGTCATTCACACCAACAGGGACAATGACAGAGTCGTATTTGTACTTGTTCTGTAGTGACCTGAGTGCTTGTGTTATGTGGCGGATCCTGGCACCCGACAGACAGCTAACAGTAACCTTTTCCTTGTTCAGCCTAGTGAGTGGGATGTCAGTGTGCCTGACTATAGAGTCACCTATTATTAGTGTGTTGGATATGTTATTTTGCCTTAAGGGCTGTGATTGCGTGGCACACTGGTTTTGTGAAGTGTGTGTTTCATGGTTTGTGTTGGAGGGTGGAGGTTGCTTGAGTGTCTGCTTTGGAGGTCTCTGTTGCTTTTGCAGGTTTTTATTTAGAACCACCGAGTATGTTTTCGTGTATTTATGTGTGTTTTTTGCAGGTGCTGGTTTCATAGGTCTATGTGAGACTGGTGGTGTGATGCAAGTAATTCCCTTCTCCTCTTGAATGTCTGGTCTTAGGTTGAGAGAGCTTAGTCTCCAGTTTGGCTGTATAATTGCATCTCTCGCATGTATTAGTGTTTGGTGGTAGGAGGAGAGGGCTGTCTGTGTACATGAGACAGCTGTAAGATTGCCTCAAAATGCCCAGATTCACCAGTTGGACCGGAGAGTACACCTGAAACTGCCCTATGGACATGCCTGGATAGGTACAGTGAACTGTTTTACTGATTGGCTGGTAAGGTCGAATAGAGAGCCTTGTCCTTCTCTACAGTATAGGGGGGCTAGTGCTAAGGTTTATTAGTGCTTGCTATGAGTTTTGAGCAAGTGCTGGGCTGAGAAGTGAATGGTTTGAGTGCTTAAATTGAAAGTTTGTCTAGTTCCAAGGGAAAAATTGAAGACTACACTTTGTGGAGCCGGGAATAATTATACCCTAGCTAACCGGCGCTGCCCAGTGCGCAAAACCGCACAAATGCAGGTTTTATAGCAGGGAAATGAAAGAGATAGAAATTAGCCCAAAATGGCCAATAAACTACTAATTTCTGGCCTGAAACCACTTCTCCATAGACAGATAGGCTACTCAAAGCTCCCCTCTCTCACAGGTGAACAGAGAAACTTCCTTCTATCCAAGTAAGTTATGGGCAAACACAGAAACTTGTAACACAGCCCTGAATTCAGCACTAAGCTGAAGACTGGACTATACTAGCTTAGAAAGTTGGGAAAACAAATATTTTTTTTTGTTTTTTTTTTTCAGAAAATAAAGCAGTTACAATAAAAAAAACACTTTAAATGCACATAAATGGCTATCACACTTAAGTGTGTTGCCTACAACAGTTAAACAGGTAATTTAAACACAAAAATAACTTTGTTAAAATGTAGGCAGTAAAATAACTACAATATGTAGCTGAAACAAGTTTTTAAATCACAGAAACTCTAAAAAATCTGTGTTTTAGGCGGAATTAGCTAAAGGCAGCAAGAAAATGCAGAAAAATGATACTTAATCACTCCAAAGTCTCTCTTCTGTCTCTCTGCTGCTGTAGAACTCTGCAAGGCACCTGTAGTCAAGGGAGCCCACAGAATTTTTTCAGGGTGGTGCAAACCTGGAGCACCACCCCAACCCCGCCCCTTCAAAGCACCAACCCCAACCCCACCCCCTTCACCCACCACCACACACACACACAGCCATTCCAGTATCCCATTACTTTGCTATTTCTCCCCAGTTGCCATAAACACTGTTCAAAACTCTCGGTGTGCATACTGTTTTATGCTTTACTTCTACAATGATTACAGATATTTGGTTTCAATTTACAACTTTTATTTCAAATATTAGGGCCTCAAGGCCAATAGCCTAGTAACCTCCTATTTTATAGAACACTGATAGACATTTGCTAAACTTAAACAAAGCAATAGTCTTACAATGAAAACATACTTGACATTAAAACTTCTCTACCTTTGAAACTCGCATTCACTGAAACAGCATTGAAACCCACATTCAAAGAAAATGCATCTGGCCAGTGGCAGGTTAAGTTTAACTTTGGACTGTTTTCAAATCATAGGCCCCTTGCACATATTTCAGAACCATGCATAACTGCTTTGATTCACCTTCCTGATTGCATTAATTATAATATATAATAACTGAATTATATCCCTTGTTAATACAGCACCACTTAGAAAGTGTGTTTTATAGTTTTGAACATTTTTTCCAGTAAGCAATGAAACAAAACATATGAACCAATAATGACAAATTGCAAAAGGCCACTTAAACATCTATCATTACAATCCACCAATATCAGTCAATATGCACAGTCTCTGCAGAAGTAAAAGTCATCTGAATAATTTCACATTAAAGAGATCTGAAACTAATGGAGAGGTTGTTGCTAGAAAACAGCTTTATATTTCAGTGTTTAATCTACAAATTCAGTGCCTACTGCCCTTAAACAATAAATTTCCTTGTTACATTTTAAAAAAATGCTAAGCTTGTATATTGCAATAAGAATACGTGGCAAGCAGAAACACAGGTTCATAGTTACTAGGCATCTCATCCAAAGGAGGACATACTCAGGACTGCAGAACTCCACTCCCTAAAAATGCAAATCTACATGCAGTGGGAGTAGAACCTACAGCTCTCTACATCAAGATGCAAGTATGCTACCTGCTCTGCTGTGCTACTAAGACTGCTTTGAAATTCTACACCACAATAGTGATACCATTTGCTAAACAAAACAATTGCACATTTTAAGCAGACTTAGCATGAGCAGTAGTAAACTTCTCTTCTCTTGAAGCTCACAATTCCTTGAAGATAAATTCCACCTTCTAACTCTAAATAGGGCATTTCACTCTCTCTCACACACACATACCTCAGCCTCTGTGAAAATCTGTACAGTTGAGAGGTATGACACACACATACATCCCCCGACCTTCTTAGAAAGTGGATAGAACAAAATTGTTTGCATTAGTATGCATTTTCTGAGGATATGAAGTCTAAAACTCAACTTCAGTCTTAAATGATTTGCCAGAAAAAACACAATTTTATGAGAAACAATCTGAAATTATGAGGCAAAAATCTGGATAATTGTGAGGTATGACCCCTCCCTCTTACAAACACACACACACACACACACACACACACACACACACACACACACACACACACACACACACACGCCCCTTAGTAAATGGAATCTCTGCATAGAGATTAATCCAAACACAAAGGACCTTAGAAAAATGGAGCACTTCTGACTGCACATAAACTAAAACAGCAGTGCATAAACCAACCCAGCATAAGCCTGCATAGAGATTAACACACACACCTTAGTAAACGGAGTCTGCATGTAGATAAATTCAAAAACAGAGCACTTCTGCCTGCATACAAACTAAAACAGCACAGCACAAGCCAAGACTGGGCATTGACAACAGCTTGTTCCTTAGTTCTTCATATTTACAATAACACATTGCTTACATAAAGGGCTATAAATATGTAAGTAGGGCTGTTAAATATATGAAAAACACACACTTCATCCACATTAAATGGAGCAAGAAAAAGATTACATTATTTCATAATTATTCCGAAGTAATAACAAGGATAGGAGTAGCGATCAGAAAACGGCGACAGTCTTTGCATCATTATGCAAAAGGAAACTTCCCAACAATCACAAAACCATATATTCATCATTTTGGACTAAATATAAGCTTTGCTGTGACATATCCATATGTCAGCAAGAATCTGTTACAGACTAAAATTAAAAGGTAAACTTTCCCCTACATTTTAAGTTGGTACTGACTATATCAAACACTGCTTTACTCTTAAGTTTCTCTTCACAAGACATGACACTCAACCCTACGCCATCTTGACGCTCTCCCCATAGCAACATAAATTAAGAACAACAGGAGCTTCAGACATTTTAGTCTATGTTTTTGAAGGTAGTACGAGCATAGCTCTCAACCTTCCATCTCCAAAATGAGGAATATTAGCCATCACAATGTGGAACGCAAACTAAGAGCTTACTAACAACTTCAAATAGGAAGGACACAGGATGGTTAAATATGCTGTCTTTACTTATAAACAAGATATTTTAATTAATATGATTTATTTCTTTTTACAATGGGTATCAGCTAAAAGAATTGCTAACACTGAATGTGTAACAGACCCTTTTCGGTGTGAAACTTCGAGGACCATAAACATTTTAAGACCCCACATAAGGTACGTTCCTCGTGATGAGTACGAGTTTGGAGTGACAAATATCGCTCATAAACATTCATGTATGTAAAACATTCAGGTGACATGTGCGAATTTCCTATAGCCTGTTCATAAATACCAGTTTTAAGTATAGTGTTTATATAAACAAAACGGAGCCTCTGCTGTATACAAATAAACAAAATGGAGCACTTCTCTGGCACAAAAATCCTTACTTTGGCCTGCAGAGACAGAAACGGAGCTTCTGCTGTATATAAATAAACAAAACGGAGCACTTCTCTGGCAAAAAAATCCTTACCTCAGCCTGCATATAAACAAAAAACGGCAGTGCATAAATGAATCACTGTGACTCTGGCAACTTCCGCGCACTTTTGTGTTTGAATTTACGTTAGCGTGCAATGCACGCATGGGTCCTATAGGTCTTAAAGCTGTAAAAGGAGGGGGGGCTCCCTCCCCCTCACTCTATGATTCTGGTGCCTATGGATGCAAAGGGCATTCTTAAAGTGGAACACCCTTTAAAAAAAAAAACTTTTTTTTTTTTAAATAAAATTAATTTCTCAGCCAGCTTGTTCCGGGGGGTGCAAGTGCACCACCTTGCACCTGCCTGCCGGCACCCTTGCCTGTAGTATTGTAAAGTTTTCCATATCCAGATTCTTTTGCCTGTATTTCTCTTCAAATATCTTTGGTGCTGCTCTTTTTGTACTGATTAGTTTTGCTTTCTGCTTTGCACAAATATTACACCATATTAAATCTCTTTTCCTTTCCCATGTTCATATTTCTTCTTCAGATGTCTCCTGATCTTCCTGCTTCTCCTTATTCAGGGGACTCCATCATGCTGTAATGTAGTCTGTGTTAGACCTTCTACATCAATCCTTTAGTTCGCAGGCACTCCATAACTTCAACTTCTATTTCTGTAACTTCTGTTTTACTAATCTTCTTTTCCATGTTCAATCTTTGTGATATTAATTTTTTATTGTGAAATTTTCCACATCTGGATGCCTTTGCCTGTATTTCTCTTCGAATATCTTTGGGGCTGCCCTCTCTATATTAATTAACTTGGCTTTCTCCTTTGCATAAATATTGCACCATATCAAATTTCGATTTCTTTCCCATGTCCATATTTCTTTTTTGTATTTTTCAAAAATATCTAGGTTTTGTTTTTTTACATTTTTGCACTTCCTCAGTTGCTTCTTTTTCCAAACAGATCAAAGTTTATTGATCTATATACTCTTTTTCAAAAATCTGTTGTATTAAAGAACGCATTTTTTTATTTGAAGCTTCTAACAGTTTTTCCTGTGAAAGCATTTTTCTTTCCTCTAATTTATCTCTTAATCTCTTTGTATATCCTCTGTCTGAAATTCTGGGCTTTTGCATAATAGTAACAATACATAATTTCTTTCTTATCCTCAATAGTCCACTCCATCATCTTTATGGCTCTTCTTTGGCATTTCAGTTTTTGTGACTTTTGTGGACTGCTACTTCCTTCTACAACAAGGAGGGCATCCTCCCCCTGGGCCTGGTCTAGCCCATTGTAGGAATGTTTCTGGATTTTGAGGATTCTACACTGTCATTTTTTTCCAGTCCTGGCACCAGTGCACATACCAGGATTGGGCACTTTTTTATCATGGGTCTTGTGCACCAAGCTATCTTTTTTTTGTTTTTGACTTACTTCTGTCCATGATATATGCTATATAAATACAGTCTATATATCAGTGTCGCCTTGGTGAGATTTTGGAAAAACAGGGTCCATGTTGTGAAGTTACTCACCAAGACTTGAGGATGAATTCAATTTCAGCACTACTACTCCCCTTTGCTTGCTGACTTTTCATCTCTCCATTAGGACCCTCTCATCTCTCCATTAGGATGCCTTTCTGGATGACATGTAAAATGTGCTAGTAGACCTCTGATATTAGATTCTATGCACTTCTGTATGGAGTCCTGTACAGAAGCAAACCTCTGATCTGCTGACCGTTCTTTCTATAATGGCTAGACTCAAGAAATAACAAAGCAATATATTCTAGATGGCAGAAAAATAAAAGTCTGCAACCAGCACAATTCACTAGATACTGGGAAATAAAAAGTAATTAATTCCACAACAATGAATACATTTAACCATTAAAGCTCCTAAGTTCAGTTCTCATACTCCATAAAACACTGCAACTTTCCACCTTCTTATTCTAAGCAAACACTAGGTCTTACCTCAGTTGGAGAAAGTCCTGCAATGTAGTTTCCTGCCAGTCCTTCTCGTCTGAAGTACACACCAGTGTAGTCAATGAGCAGCGGACAGTCCAGTCCAGGACCATCAGGACTATGAAACACATAGACAAACCTACGAGAGCCATCAAATCAAAGACATGTCATTCACTTTAAAATAGCTTTGATTTCCACCACACTTAAGACACTGTCAGTTATGCAGAGTTAAAAAAGCAATCCTGAGGCCTGGTAACATGAAACCAGGGGAATAAAGACCTAAACATGGTACCCAGATTTGAACAGTGGCCTAGAAGTTGGAGAAGATATAAAGTCAGTCAGAAGTGAGCCTGATATTGTCTCTTTAATCAGACAGAAAAAGTGAAGTACTCTTTTGAGAGAGCACTTTGTTGTGACAGCTACAGACAGCCGCAGGTATGCATAGCATGAAGTACTCAGTGCAGACATACACAAAAGCAAATGTATAGCATGACGGAAACAACAATCTCCCGTATACTATATAGCAATTCAAGTATGAAAAAGGGAGATGAATGAATAAACAAAGAACTAGCCACAACAGTTAACTATGATGGCTAACCTGTCCATGATGAGCTATGTGGATGCCACCCCTAGAAGGCTAGTGGGGGAAAATCAGTCCAGAAAACTCAGCAAGTAAAAAGCAAAACAAAAAAAAAAGCAACAATTTAACATGCAATAGGGATAATCGTGTAATCCCAGGCATGACACATTACATTTTAAGAAGTAAAACAACAGGTCTGCCAGCTCTCTCTGGGTAGAGTATCTCAATTACAAAGCAAACAGAATATGTATACCAGCTCCAGAGATATAATACGGTCTATTTTCTACTTAACATGTGAATATCTGTGTATTAAACTTAAGCGAAATCCAGAAACATACGATTATGATGACAGTGAAATGCAGTAAAATGTTCAATATAAAGTAAGGTGTGTAGTATAACCAACCTGTTGATACAAAGGTTGGGCATCCACTTGCTCTGTCAGTCACATGACTTCATCTAGCAGCTGGAGCACTGAGGATTAGTGGGGAAGACACAGGACTGACAGACTTTTGTCTGCTGGGGGGGGGGTGTAGAATAGACAAGGGTGTGTCCCTGAGGTGTGAATCCTGCCACTGTATCTCAACTGGAGTTCATGGACATGATAGGAAAGCAAAACTACAAGGAATATTAAACATTCTTTTAAAGAATAAATGTTCCACTTTTAGCTGAAAACATCAGTGTGTTGCAGGTTGACCAATGAGGCCTACTGAAACTTAAATACAAACTTATTTTATCTACATATGTGTATATGTATGTGTGCGTGCAGATATATAAACACACAAATATGTGTGTATGTGTACATCATGGATAACAGACAGACACGCATGTATGTACATATTCAATAAACACATGCTTACCCAATACTCTCACAAATACAAGGGATGAGTGTGTGTGCACGCTTGTGCATGCATACATATACATGCCTAAAGCAAAAAAGGCCAGACTGCTACAACAAATTCATAAAAGAATGATTTATACAAGTTCAGTTTTAAGCAAAACCACAGAAAATCAATGGATTGCTCAAGGCAACCAATAAAGGTAAAGGCAGCAATTAACATATTTCTTGTTTCACCCTTAGCTGGCAGCATCATGTACGTATTTTAAGTAATCTTGAACTAGGAAGGAATAAAAAGTTATAGAACACATTACACTTGTAAGCCTCAAAGGAAAGATATACAAGCAATTACCTTGGAATCTTTCTGTTCCTTCTGATTTTGTAATACAGTAGTAGCTCATTTAACTACACAGTTAACATAAGATGTACAACTAGTATTGTTATATTTTTATCATCAGGCAAAGACGTGCAAGCCCTGAACCCAAAAGCATAATAATGCACAGCCTGTCTTAACCTAAAATCAGTTCTTTAACTACTTTCTTTGGTACATTATCACTTTACTTCCTAGCCTGTGTTGCTACCCTAGAGGGTTCATCCTAGGTAGGCTACATTTCTTTCTGGAGCAACACTCATGCAGTACTGCTAGGATCCAAATAATCCACTTAGCTAATCTCAGCTGGACTTTCAAATATCTTTGATATCTTTGTTTTGTGCCTTACTACTTACAATCAGCAACTCTCAGAGCCAAAGTCCACACATTTTTTTTCCTGAGATAAGTTTGACCTTTGTACCTTTGTGTAACCTGCTTGGCTTCATTTTGCTCCCCCACAATACCCCAATTCCCACCCAGCCTCTACTTTTTTTCACACACCCTCTATCTCTATATGTAACCATATACACTCCATACCATCATCAACAAAACAAAGCACATCACAGCCACAATTACAAATCTCAAAGCAACCAGTCAAAACTCTCCATCATTTCTGAACAACCACCTCTCCCTTATAACCCCATCTTACCACATCTCCTACTCATCACTTGTCCTCCTAACAGCAAAGGTAAATCATTCACACATGAAGACAGCTTCTCATGGGACTCAAATAACGTATGACCTGAAACCATCATGCTAAATGATGGCAATATAAACTAGACTTAAACAAATTATCCTTACTATTACTCCTACAACCTTTTCAGTTTCCCACAACTCATATATGCTCCAACAAGAATAAAAAAAAATTACTGGGAAAGAATTGGACTCTAATTGTTCTGAAAATCTTGAGCAATCCTGACCCAACCTATATCACAGGCTCTCTGTCCAAGGACAATAAACCAGTCCTTTGTATTTACATTGATAACCTTTCCAAGTTTAACAAAGACACTTTCTTGAAACTCGAACACTAATTGGAGACACAGTTAAACACCTCCCACTGGATGATAATGAAAAAATGCTTCAACATCACCTTCTTAAAAATATTAAATGAACGGGATCCTTTTTACAGAAAAAGAATTAAACCTCATCCTGTTCCACAACTAACTTTTTCTACCAAAAATAATGAGACAAGAGGACAAAGCAGGGTGCATACAATGAACCAACAAAACCACTACTAATTGTTAAAACTACCAACACCTTTGTAGTATTACTAAAGCCCAAGTAGCCTTCAAAAAATACTTCCAACTGCCAAGAACATCATCTCAAATCCCCCAAAAACGTTCAGGACAATTGTATCATATCTTCTTAAACCTAGCAACTGTACCCAACACAACCCCAACAAAAAAAGGGATTTGATAGAGCATGTACATTCAACAGCCACATCATCAAAGCTGCGGCTTCTCTTGTCTGCTGATCCCCCCGCCCCCGGTTGCACTTCTCACTATCAACTCCCACTTCATTACTCTAAAACCCAGAATCACTTCCAACACTCAGCAATATCTCTCCTAACTGAAACCTACTGCACTCATACCTGATAATCTTCAGGCCAAATACCTTAAGTTTGCAGTTTAAATCCTAGCCTATCTAGACTCTATAATTAAGAACTCTATTCAAGAATCTGTTTTTCCCTCACATCCGAAGACAATCATTTATCATGTTCATTCATAAGGCAATAATTAAGTGGAACTATCCAAATACAGACCCACTGCCATACTCTCTTCTTTCCAAATCCATAAGAAATGCATCCACTCACAACTCCTGCCATTTCTACTTTCCAACACAGACACCACTCTCCTATTATTCCCCAACATCATTAACCTACAGGACAACTATCTAGTCTCCTCAGTCTTCCTTGACTGATCAAAAGCTTTTGATACACTTCCTCATACTAGACTTTTCACATTTCTGCACCTCAACCCACAACTGGTTTAACTCGTATATCCAAAACAGTCCTAAATGTGAAATGGCAACACATCTTCCTTTCTCCCCATTCCAGTAGGTGTTCCTTAGGGACCTATTCTTGGTCCTTTACTATTTAATATCTTTATTAATAGTCTCCATTCAGTCTTCAACTCAAGACTATTCAATATGCTGACAATTCTGCATCATTTTTGCCACAAAATCAATTCCAGAGTTCCTGTATATCACCAAACTCTCCTGTACCACTGAAGCATTGCATCTACAGACTAACTTAACACTTAGCTAACTTAACGTAGTGCTTAACACCAAAAATAAATTATGCTATTTACCCTGAAGTACTACAAAACCCCCAATCACAATTTTACTATTCAATCCTCTAATGTACCACCACCACTGATACTGTCTTTCACACAAAACTTCCTGGAGTAACAACTGGTGATAAAAATAAGATACGCATTCACCATAAAGTTCCATCTGTGTTGTTGCCTCTCATTTGCTCTTCAATCTATGGGTTCGGATCCAAGGATCGGATCTGACTCGGGTCACATACCAAAGCTCCAGGCTCTGACATCTGAGCTCCTCCCGTACCCATAATGCTCCACTCCTTCAAATCCCTCAGATCTAGTTTGCTGCACCACTATATATCATGTAATCATAGAAGCAAGAAAAAAATCACCCAAAGACAAAAGGGGAAGACAGAAAAGAATACTTCAGCAGCTCAAACAGTAATTAACTATTTTCCCCAGTAATTCCGTTAGGTCCTTCCACAGGTAGGGTGATGGAGGGAAGGAAGGGTGAAGAGCAAATGAGAAGCAAGAACACAGATGGAATGTTATGGTAAGTACATAACTTCTTTATCTGATGTTGTTGCCTTCATTTGCTATTCAACCTGTGGAACAGAGTCCCCAGCTACAGAAGAACTTAGAATACCTTGAAGAAAGGCTATTCTGGAGCACAGTAGAACCAATGGAAGCTCTGTTCCTGGAGATGATGTCTAGTTTGCAATGTGATATAAAGTATGGTGGTTTGACCACGTATCAGCTGCACAAATTTCATCAGTGGGAAGTTTCGACCAAAAGGCTGAAGAGATGGAAAGAGACCTAGTAGAATGAGCCTTAATGTGACACAGTAAAGGGATGCCCCTTGTGGACAACTAGTAGTTCAATGAGCCAGAGTACCATTGAAAACTGGTTTACCCAACCTGGAATTAGAAAAGGAAATGAAAAGTTGATCAGACTTCCTAAGAGACTTGGTTCTATCCAAATAGAAATGAAGCTGTCTGTGTATATCCAATGCATGAAGGTGGTACTCTGCTCTGTTTTAAAAATTAGGGAAGAAGACAGGCAGGTTGATAATTTGGTTAATTTTAGCGTCAGAAGCGACCTTGGGCAGAAAGGAAGGGTTAGTACGCAACGTAACTCTGTCCTTGTGTAAAATCAAATATAGAGGTTTGCAAGACAAAGTCCGTAATTCAGATACTCTTTTGGATGAGATAATGGCCACCATGAAGATGGTTTTCCAGGTCAAAAGCTTTAAATCTACCTTACCTGAAGGCTCAAAAGGGGGTGAGACTAAAGCCTGTAAAACCAAGATGAGATCCTAGGGGGCAACAGGTTCCTTGATAGGAGGATGGAGGAGAAAGGTACCTTTTAAAACGGCCTTGCACAATTTAGATGAGGCTACAGAAAAATAATTTTTATTTATGTGAAAATTGGAAATGGCCACCAATTGCACTTTCACCATAGAAAACCTAGCTCCGTTATAAGTTCATAGGTTCACAGGTGTGTACTAGGCTATATAAGCCTAGCCCAAGAAGATTCTCTGGCATCATGCCACCCAAAGTTAGTTCCAAAGTTATATAAAATATATAAGCCAGAAAATCCAACACAGCAGGAATCTGAGCTGTAAAAGGGTCTAGATTGTTTTGATGAGCCCAAATGGAGAATCTCTTCCACTTACTGTTGTATAGCTAGCTCGTGGACAGTCTGTGTGCCGCAATCAAAAATGTTCTAACTGGGGAAGAATGCCCAGGAGTTCTAGCCATCATTGGAAGTGGAGTAACCAAGCAGTTAGTTTCAGGTTCAGGAGGTCCAGATGGGAGCATCCCGAGGGATGGAACAACAGACCTGGACAGGGATCCAGAGTCCATGATGGACAGACCAGATGAGACCAAAGGAAGGGGAACCAAACTTGTCAGAGCCAAAAGGAAGCAATGAGGATCACTTGGCACTTCAACCTCTGAGCTTTTTGCAGAAATTTGGGAATAAGCGGAAGAGGAGGATAAACATAAAGAAGACTGGGGGGCCAAGCATGGACTAGAGCATCTCTCTGTGACTGTCCCTGAGGAAGGATCAGGGCAAAAAAGCTCAATGCATTTGGTGTTGGAGGGAGATGAAAAAAGATCACAAGAAGGTTGACCCCACATATGGAAGATCATAGTTGCCACTGATGGATTCAGAGACTACTCATGAGAGTTAGAAATGGGTAGGGAAGGGAAAGGGAAGGTCACAAGAAGGACTATACAAATTTACAAGGTTCTAGGATAAGATGGAAAACTATAAGATAAGGACTAACACTAAAGAAGAATATTCAAGGACAATAGATAGAAATAGCACAAAAAATAATTGACTAAACTCACAGGAAAACCCAGAAGAGCTCAGACATGTTACCTGATGCTGAACGAAGTGCAGCAAATGAGATCTGAGGGATTTGGAGGACAGGAGCATTATGAGTAGGGGAGGAGCTCAGATGTTGAAACCTGGAGCTTTGGTATGCATCAGAGTCGGATCCGATCCTTGGATTCGAGCCCCCAGGTTGAAGAGCAAATGAAGGCAACAACATCAGAACTTTAAATATGACTTGCATGACCAACACATTATCAGGAAAATTCATTAAAAAGTGGGGCTGCTATATACACAATCAAAACCTTCGCTGCCAGTTCCCTCACATACACACAGCAACTGCGCTAAGTTTCTGCTCATCAAGCTATAACAATGACAAAACAAGATTGCCAAATTTGCTACAAGCTTATATATGAGAACCCAACCCTGTGTCGTTTTCAGGAAAACTAACTGGCTTCCAGAACTCTTCTCATCTAAAAATAGCCTACAAAGTACCGCATTTTCTCAACAAATGTCCCTCTCTAAATTCTTTCATCCAGAGTTATTCCTCTTTTAGGACTCTAAATTCCTTCTACATATTCTTAATACTCATAGCTACCTTCAACAAGTCCCACCTGACTCTCTCTTTACTCTCACTATATGGCTGAAATCTCGAACTCTCTTTCCTTATCATGTTGCATCACTATAACTATATCTTAGAACTCCGAAGAGACAGAGGCACAGTACAAACATCCTCCTAAGACAGACACAAGCCTGATGCCTTGTAAACAGAGTGGTGATGCTGCAGGTCTCCTTTGCTGACTCACTATATATATTCAGCACTTTCATTTTTCAAGCAAATACGCCCATTTTACTTAGTCACTTATTGCTTCTTTGACAAATTTCTGACTGGATGAAAAACTAAACTAACCAAATTAAGGATTAAAATTACCAGACTCTGAACTTTTATAAGCTTTTCTTTACATACACATATGAATGTAAGAAATCATTTATTTCCTTACTAAAACTATATTTTACAGTAGGTTATTAAAAGATTTTGCAATAAATCTCCAATGTTTTTTGTTCTTTTGAGTGAAGCTTCCTTACTAACCCTAAAACTGGGTACTAACATTTTTACTTAATAGTTCTAAATGCATGTCTGATACCTAAAAATGCTGCATTCTGCAGGCTCTACTGCAGTTATAAGCAGACAGCAAAATGCTACCACTAAATGTGCCAAATACTACATTTATGTCACATGGGGTATTCATTTCACAAGGACACTACTATGTGTCAAACCAAAACATTGTTTTCATCAATACCTTTTCCTTGGTTCCACAGGAAGTTTCACCGCATCTACTGAATTGGGAAGCCCAGTCCCAATGCCAGCCATTTCTGCAACCTTTCCAGACCAAGCTCCCGCAGCATTCACAACCAAAGCACACTCTACAGGCTGGTATTCTTTGCTGTCTGGCATTTGCACCTGAAATAAAAACATTCCACACAGCAGATCAAGGTTCTCAAGTCATAAATATATTTTACACACTTTAGAAATTCTGACTCTCAACAAGCATTTGTCTCAGAAATCATCACTGCTTCGGGATATCTCTATATCTTAACTACTAGTCTGTTCAATAAGGAATCTCATCTCATAGTTCCTTAATACTCCACCGCAAGAAGCCTACAAATTAATTAAAGGTACACTCTGTACAGTAATTATTAAATAAAAAAACAAAAAACAAAAGCCAAATGGACAGCAAATAGGCCTTGCACAAAATGTCATAGGCTAATTAATATTTTATAAAACTCTTTAAGGAAAATATTCAGACCCAGTCCAAGAAACACCTACACAATACGTTCTACTGCAATAAGTCATGACTTACACATGCCCCGTGTAAACAGTTAGCACTCCCAAGATCATATTAGTAGAAGATTAAAATAAGTGTATGCTTGCAATTTTGGACCCAACTATTAGATTATTTATTTTACCAGGTCTGAAGTCTTGTCTTCAACTTTTCATTGTCAGTCTTGGCATCACTGCAGCATGATTGTTTTTTACAGCCTCATAAGGAAACTTTCTCCCCTTTATTTCTTTTAATGTCCTCCCCTTACAGCAGTGTATAACCCTCCAACTATTCTCCAGCTTTCCACAATGGCTTAATCTCTGGACCTCCCAAATGCTCCTTTTGGTTATCCCAGGTGTAATCCTTCGGCAGGTAGTCCACCTGCACTCTAAGGATGTTGACCTTGATGGTACTCCCCTATAGTCTTGAGGGATTCACTGAGGAGATGCATGCACAGAACTGGGAGCCATCATCCTTGTGGCTGAAGTACCTACTAGGGGGTGGCAAATGCAATGATGTCACAGATGCCTCTGTAATTTGAGTAGATGACCAGTCTGGTGCCTTAAGAGTGTTTCAAGTCCATTCCTCAAATTGAGCCATTAGCACTGTAAACAGATGCTCTGCTTCTGTGCCACCAGGCAGTCTTTTTAAATTTTCATTATCAAAATTTATCCAGATATACTCCAAAGTATGACAATTTGATCTCAGCTATCATCCCAAAGTAGAATATCTCGCTTTATTCCGTATTACCGCTGTTCATGTACTCTTATGCAAGACAACCTGCTGTTATTCCAAAAAACAGCAGTATGTTACCTGCCTACAGGCACTCACAAATCAGACAGCTGCTAAATAAGACACTGCCATGCTAGTACATTATGTCCTTTTCAAATATGGTAGGATTCCATTTCAGCCACTCAACACAGATTAGGGTGATACAGTATGTTTCTCAATAATAAGCAAGTAAAGGAAGCCTTTATTCATATAACTGGATGGCAGTGGCACTTTAATTTCTAAGATTAAGGAGTAAAGTACAAACAAGCTGTAGCATGCTAACCACAGTTTAATTCTCACAGCCTCATACTGGTACACCACTGCCTTTGCAACACCTCAAAGGCAACTAGCAAAGGTGCTGGTTTACTAACCGGATTACAAATAAACCAGAATACGAGTGTAACAGATAATTTAATCGGCTGACTTAAGTTTGTTTATACAATTTCTCATTTGCCTGGAATATCTCTTTATAGAGTTCAAAGTGAAAAGGGACTGTGTGTTATATCCAGTTTATTTCTCATAGCCACTGCTTAGTTACCGTATATTTTAGCAATTAAACTGCAGCGAATCCCATTGAGTCACTTCTCAAAACAGGCATTTATAAGTACGGGGTCTCATTCACTTGAGGATGCAAAACAAATAAACAAGAGTTTATTTTCCTCCCATCATTTCTTTTTCCATCATGGGCAACCTCCTGTGAAATGCTGGCAAAAAGTTGGATATCTATCTGGGATACCAGATGCCTAAGTTTGTTGGATGTCTGAAGATCAGCCAAGAAGAAAAAGGCTGAGCACCTGATGGCTCATCGGAAATGTGTACTCCTGCTCTTTGTTGGAGTGGCTGAAATGCAGCCTTTCTGATCTCCAGAGGACATAAGACAATGGCATGATGATGTCTAAACTTTAGTGGTACCTTCTTCTGAGTGGAAGGAGTCTGGTGTGGCAGCTGCAACGTTTCAATAATGATAAAATGGACATCAAGTATATTCTAGGCTTATACCGCTACATCAGAATGCAAAAAATGATAGCTGCACTGTGTTAATAAACTACTGTAAACTTCAACATAGCAGAGAAACCACAGAATGGAACTGAAGACAGCCCAAAAGGAATACCCATGTCTCCTCACCTGATTGAAATAAAGGCCCATTTTAACAGTGGCCATTATTGCCCTTCTGTCAGTTTATGTAAGAAGAAAAAAAAATTCCATCTGAGGCACTATGGAGGATGCTGAAGGCAACCAGCAGCAGAGGAAGAGATCATAGCCCTCAATGTGCAGCTTAAAGCACTGGGAAAATATGTAGGACTCTTCTGTAAGCCTCAATTTTACATGTAGAAAGCTGCTACTATCAAAAGTCAAGATCTGTCATTTTATCACAGTGGAAATAGAAAAGCATACTAACATTCACGTGGTGGATTCGTTTAAATACAACTGGTTCTCCATCTGATGTGACCATTTCCCTTGTGGAGTACTTGAATCCTGAAATGAAACAGAAAGAAATCTAAATGACAACCTCAGCACTTAGTAGGACAATAAATACTATGAAATCTTTGACAGACATAATGACCATGAAATGCCTCTACATGTGTAGATTCACAAGAAAATAAATGAAAACTGGGGGGAGGGCAAAGAGAAAGAAACTATCCTGATCCACTGTTGCAAATGAAATGCTCCTACACGCAAAACAAATGATCTGGGTTATGTCATGGATGCATGCTCTTGCGGAAAAGTAGAAGTCAGGCAATCTGAGGACAGCTCTTTTTCAGAGTGCACGGTTTCAGGGTCTGCAAGCAGTGACTTAATGGCCAGCATAAGTGAAGCTGGTTTGGCCTTTTTATAGGGTGAGACTGAATGCTGAAGCATGTGAGAATGAGTACAAGTTTAAGGTCACTGCATATCAAACTCCCTTCAAATTATGGAAAGTACCACTAAACCCAACAACATTAAGGTGGCAGCCATTTTACGTAGCATGTTCATGGTTTTAGGCTGGGGGTTCACTATCACCAACACACACACACACACACACACACACACACACACACACACACACACACACACACTTTATCAGTCTGACTCATTCATGAAAAGACTATTCTCTAAGAGGAAGGGACTCGCCCAATAATGGAAAATGCTGGTTAGAACAGATGGAATTATGGGAGGACTAGATTCTCACGTGTAGTGAGTGAGCTTCTGAATGGTTTGCTTTGGCTGTAAACTTAAGAAGGTATGAACCTATGAAGAATGCCAGTGGGAGGCAAAGAACAAGGTCAGTGCCTTGTTTGTACTGCTACAGCACCAAAGTCCTGGGAAACAGATCTGTAGAAAGTGTAATGCCAGAGTGTGTCTAGAGCAATACTGGGACTAACCATTGTTGTAATAAGATACAAAATGGCTAGCATTAAAATGTATTCACATGCAAATTAATACAATGTAGTGTCCACTTTACTTGTTTCTATTTTCCAGTTAGCATCACAGTCAAACTCAAATAATTTTTGTCACAAACTAGCCAGTACGCATGCTCCTCATTCTGAGTTACTCCCTTGTTCATCAGAAATGACAAAATACACAACTCCTCTTAGAAAAAAAAATGCTTCACTTTTCAGTCCCTGTTGCCTGCTGACCATTTGGACTGCTGCTATGACTGTGATACAGTCATCATCCAACCACCACAGACTTTAGTGTTACAGCCTATAGCCTCTGTGTGTTCCTGTAATGAGCTGACACAAGGACTGTTCTCCTACCAGTGCTCATTGAGTGACTTGAGCCACAACAGTCCACCCCCCTGAAAGCAGATGCAATGGTTTGTTCCCAATCTCAACCAGAATTATAGCTGGGACCCTGCCCCCTGAAACATACCCCAATCCTCCTTCTATTAAGGGAGAAAGCAAGCTTTGCTTCATCTACACCATCCTAGCTAACTTCTCCAGTGATGGTGCAGCTAAATGTAACCAGGTTTGATTTCTAGCACAGATCTCTGAAAGGCTGAGAATCTAACTCTACAGCAGTGAGTGTCTTGTCTTCTTAATCACGCTGCTGCATCTTACTTTTAACATTTGGTCCAAATAATGCAGAACCATCATAAAGGGTATTAGTAATGGATGATCTGAAGTATTCTACAAATCCAAATAGCATCAACCAGGCCTACCATCACATAATAATACCTGCCCATGATGCTCTTGCTTCTCTATCTGCAGCACTACCTAAGAGGTACATGGAGAGCATAACTATAGCATTCATCATTGACACCCACAGCTCCAAGTGTTTGCAAGTATCCACAGGTGGCAATTTAAGGGATGCGAGAGTTTTATTAACAAGATCTCTTTGGAATCTGATCATATGCGTTCTATGACTTGGTACTCTCTTTGGAATCTGATCATATGCATTCTAGGACTTGATACTCACTTCCCTAAGTGACCCATGAATATGCACTCCTTATCAGGAGGATGGACGGTCTGAGCATCCCCTGGGGTCTTTCTTTTTGTGGCAGCCAAGATAACGATGGAGCTAACAAGTGGTCCCTTACTCCAGTGGGTCTTGCACTTGGGAGTCCTGAAAACTCTGTCAGTCTCTTAGGGTTTGGGCTCTGTTATGTTTGTGTCTTTCCATGCATGCTGGCAAACTATGAACACCATTTTGACAGTGGGGGGACCACGCAAACTGCTGGTGGTGGTGTATACCAAAACACCTCTTGAAGGATCAATTCCTCAGGACAGGTGGAGGTCATTGGGTCAGAATCCCCTCAGTCATATCATTTCAAGGATCTCCTCAAACTTGGGCTCTTTTGGACAGGAATGGGGAGAAACCTTTTCCTTGTCAACAGTCATGCCTGAGGTAGAGCACTTTGAAGGAGAGTCCAGGTATTTCATCTTACACACTCCCCTCCACCTCTAAAGAGAACTCCTCCCAGGATCATCTGTGTCTCGAAGGACATTCTAGTCCAATGTTCTGCTGGAAAGAGGAGTTAAGGTTAAAGACACCATGCTGGGTGGTCTTCCTGGGCAGGACCATCATACTATGTACTTATTCTGTGGCAACAACACTTGATGTTCTCCCCAGTACTACCTCTCTTATCTCTGCTGTTGGTACTGAGGCCATGGATCACACTGATTCCAAAGCCATGATTCCAACAGTCCCAGGCACTAAACTAAGGGCCAAAAGTAACAAATGGGTCTTCAGCACCAAGACATTAAATTCCAAAAGCACTGATACAGGAAATGCATCTGAGGGAGTCTGGGTCAATCTGGGTGCCGAAAATGTACAAACACTCACAACCTTGGCTCTAGTGACTATTGATGCCAAAGGGACTGGCATAGAGTTCACAGGTGCCAAGGGGGTCAGCACAGCCATAAAAGTCATGACTGGTGCCCAAGAAAAAGGCACATGCTCCATACTTAGCCCAGATACTCTCTGTGCTGAGACCGGGGAAGAAAGCAAAGAAATGGAGAGCAAGGGTTCACCTTTTGCCATCCTGGAAATACAAGGGGGCCAAATAACAGCAAGACTCCAGCTTGGAATTTAAAAAGGCTGTTATATTTTCACAATCAAAAGGAGTTGAATGACTTTGCACCAACCTGGAGGACCTAACTAAAAGGACCAAAGATGACTAGGAATGCAGAAATCTAGACAGCTCATGTTCCGAGAAGAAGCTGCTAAGTCTTCTTCTCAGAGCAGAGAATGAGGAACCTGAATGGTCAGGTCTGTGAGGACATGAAGGAAGTGTAATCAGAAGCATCAGAAAGGTCCAGTTTCAGCTGAAGGAAGGACCTCTGATCTGCAGACTTTAGCTGGAGATGGAACAACTGGAGTTTTATTACCTCCTCAAGCCTATATCTTTCCTTCTTTTCTGGGTGGTAGTTATCCTTTAAGAGATTTTTACTCTGTGTAATTGATGTAATTGATTAATTGGAATTAACTGTGTTATAAATAGGAAGCATTCAGTGAATGTATTTTACTCTGTAAAGGCTGTTTATGGCCGAGGCTCTAGGAGATTTTATGGTGAAATTCATTGCTATCTACTTCATTGTGGAATAAACAGACTTCCATTTATTGAAAGAAAGAAGTTGTCACTGGTTTGTTGGTACGTGGTTTGTGACATCCTTTGAGGTTTCCCATTTCAATAAAACTTTTTCAAATAAGTTTGTTCCCACAGTCTAAAATAGTTCATTAGGTAAAATTCTTACAAATGGAGCAGTTGTCACCCGGGTGTTCCAGCCAAAAGTAGACCACACAAGACATGTGGGCCCAGAGGATTTTGTGACCTAATTTCTTACACCTTGTGAAGCTAGAGGTCCATTCTTTATCCATTTTTGAAAAGTAAGCCAAAAAAAATCTAATCAATTTTTAACAATGAGAAAGGCAATGATTAACGAGCACTGTTAAAAAGATCCTATTGCCTAAACTATAAGTGACTAGATAAATACATTTCTAAACTTAGTAACTGGCACTGCCAAAATAGAAAGAAAAATACCCACAAGACTAACTGTCAAACAGCCAAGCCAGAAATGTTGTTAAACTATCTGAAACTTTCAAAAATTATTAACAGTTGGACTGTTTAATGAACAAAGGCAAGAAAAGACTTACTAGAGACAATACTGCAGGAAAAGTGGTCTACGGGGGAGTGTGGAGGTAAAAAGAAAATCCGATTTTGCAGAACAAGTTAACTGTAAGTAGAAACTGTTCACAAGTAAAAACAGTGAAAAATAATTAAGAAAACTAATAACTTAACTGTCACGGAACAGGAAGGAAAAAAAAAACCTTTTCGGTAACAACCCACTTGAAGAAGCAGCAAGATTTGGAGAAGAAACATTTTCATCCTTGGAGGAGGGGAGGAGCTCAAGTTTGCACAAAACTGAATAAGTTGCCAAGTGTAGGTTTCCTGCATTGACCAGTCCACTTATTTCAGTAAACAGATTGACTCAACACAAATCTATTGACAGACCAAACAGTACACTAATTCACTGTCTAAAATTCTTTAACGAGTGATTCATCTACAAATTGCTCACTTCGTGACAAAAATATACATACATAAAAATAATGTATGTACATATGTATACACACACATACATATACAATTATGCTTAAAAATGCAGAGTACTCAGAATGTAGACACCAAAAGACCAACAGTTCATAAAGTAAACTCATCAAAATACTGACACTTATAAGTACCAATACAAAACACACAAAACCACATGAAACAAAATGACAAAAAAATATCCCTTTTCTGATCATTTTACACTAAAAATACATTAAAATTAACCAAATAAAACCCCCTAAACCACAGGAAATTGTTTGTCTTAAGTGGTATTATTACATAAAGGAGTTTTCTCTAGTAATGTGCAGGGTTACGGTTAGGGACAGGGTAAGAATGCATAAGTAGGGTAGATGGGGGGGGGTGTTAAAGCCAGCTTACTAATGCGTGCTAACCCTAACTCTTTATTTTACCACACAGAAGCCTTTTCCTTACTTCCACCCCTATACAAGACAAGATCAGACATGTAAGCACCAACAAATATACACAACTTGAAAGATATCCCCTTACCTAACCCTTATTCTAGGCCTAACTTGCTAATACTTCTGCCCATTACAGCAACCCATTTACCTCTGTCTACATTCTGAACTGCCTACATACTGATACCATGGTTCAGAACACTGACACTCTGAACTGTCAGCATTTTCAACTGCACCCATATAGAATGTTATTTCCAAGATAACACTGCAGGGAAGATGTACATAAAAACACAAGATTTATTCCGCAATTCAAAAAAATGTGGCTCTGCAGTTTCAAAAGAAAGCAAATGATATCTTAATAAATTTTTCAAAACAGGTACTTCCAACAAGGTATACTCTGTAGATAGCCCCTCCCAGGTTCTCCTACTCCAAGCTTCCAGGTCTTCTTTCTGATGATCTTCCATGCAAGAACAAAGTGACGAGTCCACAGTAAGCCTAAGAAAGGCCATATATTTGACATCACTGGACATGACAAAGAAATACTGACAGATAACACTTAAATCTTTTGCCCAAGAAAAACAACCCCTGATGATCTGTTTTGAAATGTTACCATGTGACCTACATAAAGCCACAGCCACCTTTTAGAGCTGATGGATAAAATACTGAAATCCCATGTACAATATCCTGCAGTATACCCGGATTTGGCCACTCATTCAGAGTTAGCCTAAATGTGAGAACCGCTATATGGTTACGGATATGATTAAATGATAAAATTAACTCAAGAGTTACTAGAATCCTAAAATAAGAAAATAACAGAAGTCCATGCATTAAGATAGTCCGTGATGGTAAGTTTTGTACTGAAAATAATACAAAGAAAGGTACAGAGAGAAACACAAAAAGACACCAAATCAAAATTGTAAGAACGATGCAAATATAAACCTGAACAAAGACATGTCACTTAAGTGAAACTTTAACCAGTGAAAAGAAATAGGCCATAAAACAGAATTACATGAAAAAATGGTATATTATGTCTTATGACAGAGAAGACAGCAAGAAAACAGCCATCAAAAGTAAGAGAGAGTTACAAAATAAAATACTACAGCCTGAAAATACTACAAAGTGCTAAATAGAACTGAATAAAAGAAATGAAGAAAATGAATCTCTTCTAAATGGGTGAAAGCCAAAGAAATGATGTTGCGGAGGTTAAAAAATGTATAGACTAAGCAGAATTTTAAACTTTCTGTCAAACAGAGACATAGATCACTAAAACTAGAGAAGTGAAAGCAGTTGATTTGTACTAAAAAATGAGAATGCAAACTCATTATAATACGAGTGCTGATTTTCAACAAGTAGATTCTAACCAATTACATATTACACATGCATCTAGACATACTAGGACTTATATAAACATTTCAGTCTTTGAGTCAGCATTGTAGAAATGTGAAAGCAAAACTGGGCTGGAATTCTACAACTGTGGCAAATGCTGCACAGTACAACACATGTGGCGTGCTCTGTGCAAAGACAGTCTGGCTCCATGGAATGTTAAAGTTATTTACAAAGACAGAACAGTGGAGACCCAATAAAAGAGCCTCAAGGGAACTCATGTTGAACAATGGTAGGGGAAGGTATGAATCTTTTTTATTCAACAAACTGCTGTTTGTTAATGTGATTGTTAGGGCAATCACTTTACATACACCTTCTGAACTTTTAAGTGAGAAGGTCTTTTTACAAGGAGAGAATGGCTGACTTGTATCAAAAGCCTTAGACTCTTAAGAATAAGGTAGCGACCACAATTTCCTTAAGTTATGAAAAGATAAAGTCAATTATTTTCAATAAGGATCTATCAACTGCATTACTGGAAAATAATGCCATGCAGACAGTGGCCATGAGGCCGTTTGTCTCTGAATGTTATCCAGCAGTTAGTATATCTTTGTCTAGGCCTTTTAGGAGTAGTGAGAGAAGTGCAACTAGGCGATAGTTATAAAGTGAGTTCAATGTGATCCTATATGAAATGTCAGAACTGTTCCTAGTTTCCAAACACAATGGGCATAGCTTTCTTTAGTTTTGATGCTAACTAAAACCTTAACAGCTCACACCTTTGGACTACTTTGTGAAGCAAACTGGCTATCTGAGTGGTAATGAGAGAATGAATAGTAAAGAGTGTTATGCTACTGGCAGAGGTTATGCATGGTTTAGTTGATATATTTTTTTAGCTATGCCTGTTAGTATATTTTTAAAAATACATTATTTGATCCTCATGCCTACTGATCTTCTGGATGGTCAGTCACCCTGCCCATTCATTCTCGGCCAGGCTTGAGCTGATTGTAGCACAGCTGTTACACATACAGCCCATCAGGGTAGTTTACTTTTCTGCTTGCCCTATAACCTTCTCTAGCTCCTAAAGGGAAGGTCATGGCAAGGGGACAGTGTAATGCTATCATCCACTTCTGTGAGTGACACATGCCCTCAACTATCACAATCCTCTGATTAAAACCCAGTCCTCATTCACCCCCATGGATTCATTAATAGGAGATGCACCCAGTGACATGCCCTTCAACATCCTCTTTGACAGGTTAGCAGGTCATGCCTCATGCTGCTTTTTTCTCTTAGCTCCTCCAACTTTCAGGCTGCTACCTGAACCTCTGTCATCTGGGTCACAGTGAGGGCTCCATGTCTCTATGCCAAGAAGCCGGATATATATTTTTAAAATAGTTGGAGAATTCTTCTGCAATTTATGTTGTTGGCTGGTTTGACTGTGGGTTTGGAAAGTTTGGTTTTGTTCAAAAAAAGTGCAGAGCTTTTAAACTTGTTTTTGGACTGGAGGCTGTTTTTAAATTAAATGCTTCATTTTTTTAAATTTACTTACAAAACTTACAACAGTTCTTAAATTAGTGGATGTTCTGGAGTACCATAAGTTTTGCAGAATGCTGCCCTTTGCTACATTTCTTATACAATGTCTGCAGCCATACATGGATGGCAGTGAATCTGAGCACTTGGGTGCACAAGTATGGCCACTTACTATGACCCTGACTAAGGGGTGCTACATACCAAATCTGAACTTCTTGTAGCTTCTATCCTTCACATTTTGGTATTACGATCAATGAATGATTCAGATAAGGTGAATACAGCTTTAAAGTGGTTTTGTGCAAATGAAAAGAAACAGTCAAGTGTGGAGTACTTTTCTGTGAGTTTGCAACTGACAGAGTGACAGAGAGGGAAAGGAAAGATGGGCACTGGACTCATTCCGGCTGGCTCAGATGATGGTTCATATCAAAGTGGAGGCACTGTCCACAGCAGCAAGTCAGTGTAGGGCAGAGTTGGGCAGTGACCATCAAAACATGTGACTGTTACCCTTGGCCTTTGGCACTACATGTGAAAAAGAATGCATGCATGCATGGGGATGAAGAGCAAAGGTCTTCCCTCTGGTGGGACAGGTGCTCACCTCATCACCAGGAGATGTGGTTAGAGCCATAATACATATGTCCAACAAATAACCCTCATGTCTGCTGGTGTGATGACTTCCCATGGGAGGCTATTGCTTCTGTACAATACTGGGCATATGTCCCTCATACTTAGGAATGAATGAGCTAAGCCTAATAAGGGGATGGCTTAATGGCTGGCAGGCACGGAGATAAGAAAGACGTAGGAAACAATTTTCTGTTAGTTTGTGAAGTCTGCTGTTAAGGGTGACTAGGTCAGACAGGTCAAATAAGAGTTAATATAAAGATAAAAGCATATGTCCGTATTATCTGAATAATTGATACAATCACTATAGTGAAAATGCTATGTGTTAGATAGTGAAAAAAATCTGTCTGGGAGGATAAACTATGAGTGGACATGCTAGTAGAGTATCTTTAGATATTTAATCCAAACAAACAAATCCAAACTGCAACTCAGGAAACAAAAGGAGGCTCAAGGGCACAAAGTCTCCAAAGTGGAAAAAAAGTAAAAAACGGTTTATTACTTTGCAACTAAACAGTATGATACAAAAATAAACGGTTAAGCACTTTTCGTCTTAATTTAGAAGACTTCTTCATATCTACAACAGTAGCACAAGTGCTCATTTTAATACTTACCGCATGGTAGTTTCAAAAAACATTAACAAATGGTATTGCATAAGT
The DNA here is from genome assembly GCF_019279795.1 of Protopterus annectens. Classification (NCBI taxonomy): domain Eukaryota; kingdom Metazoa; phylum Chordata; order Ceratodontiformes; family Protopteridae; genus Protopterus; species Protopterus annectens. The sequence goes on from NC_056741.1 coordinate 1,301,269,272, forward strand.
AATTAAGTAATTAGCTTGGACACATGACATCAGCAACAAGTCAAATACAAAAACAGCAACTGTGAAAACTTGTAAAGAACAAGAATGTATAGCTGCTTTTGTGCACAAATAAAGATACATTAAATCACTGTATTTAGGTGGACAGAGTGTAAAATATGTGATAAAAAATGATGAAAAAAAACTATGGAAAATATATATATATATACATGTAAATGTTTATATACACATTGTTATGAGTCACAAGAGTGCTCCAAGTGGACTAAAAGAACGCTGCACTCAAAATAAAATAGAATAAGAGACTGCAATTTCAACTTTAACCAGTGTTGATCGACTCAACTGTAATGCTTTCACAAATCACCAACAAGGGTGAAGCAAGCTTAGAAGTAAGATGAGACATATTTTTAAAAGATTTAAAACATGAAGTGAAAAACCTGCATTCTTTTACTCAACTACAAATAGAGCTGTTTAAAAGACTTAGTTAGACAAAAAACTTGATTAGCGCATTAGGCTCTTTAATTTCAGAATACAGGCAATGGAAGTGACTTCATTCAAACCTGGGGGGTTGTAAGAGTTGAGACACAGTTGCCAAATCAACTCCTGTCTTTCCAAAATTAGATGATAAGGACCCCCTTTTAGATTAACAGTAACCTGACAAATCACTCTAAAGTGAAAGTGGTGTGTTGGGTGTTCAGCACAATGCCTTACCAATGTGTTAGAAGGTGACTTTTTTCTAATATGGTATGTGTGCTCATAAAGCCTCTCTCTTAGTTTTCTGTCTGTCTTACCAACATAATATGCTGCTTAGGCTACACAACTAGCCAGGTAGACAACGGATTTAGAGTTGCAGTAAATCTACCCTTAGTTTTTACCTTAAAGGAACCTGCTGTGAATTCTGTCCCTGTTGCTATATACCTGCAATAGTTACAGTTTTCACATTTAAATGTACCACCAGATCTACTACAGGTCTGGGGTTCCATTTCTAACATCTGTTTCAAGTTCCTGTTCTTCTTGTAAATAAAAGATGGTGAATTACCCAACTTCTCCAACACGTCTGGTTCCGTCATGAAGATGCTCCAGTTTCTTTCAAATATAACCTCAATTTCTTTGACTTCCAAACAAAATGAGGTGACAAAACTATTTGAAATATTTCTAGTGGCTACACCTACTGTGTGTACAATCATGATTTGTATTAGTGGTTACTTCCAAATTCACATCCTCTTCTGAGGTGATTGACCTAATAGTAGGTCTAAGAAGTGGTTTATAAAACCCTTCTCTCCTTTTGTTTACGACTGAATTTATTAAATCAAGGACCAATGTGTCTGGGTAACATCGCTTTAGAAACATAACTAAGTGTCTCACATTCTTCAAGGAAAGTCACTTCATCAGTTACCATCCTTGCTGCATGGGCAAGTTGTCCTTTAAGTACAGCTCTTTTCTGATTATAGGATGGCAAGTTGTGTAGTGAAGCATGGTGTTAGAATATGTGGGTTTATAGTAGATCCTGGCTACATAGCGCTGTTCTTCTATGTTCTTTTTTAACTCAATGTCTAAATACATAATGGAATTCTCATGATATGTGTGGGTGAATTTGAAAAAATTGGCGCTGCTGTTAAGATGTTGCACAAAACTCTGGGCTTTGGATACAGTACCCTTAAACAGTATAAAAATGTCATCCAAAAATCTTGTGTACATCTTTATTCTGTGAGACCACTCATTTTCCGAAAGAATGTTTTTATGTTCCCAGCTAGCCAGCACCAAGTTAGCGTAGCTCCCCCCACATGGTGAACCCATAGCCACACTAATTTGCTGTTTGTAAATCATGTTGCCGAGCATTACAAAGTTGTTAGTCAAACCAAACCTATAAACCAAACAAAATGAGGTTATATTTAAAAGAAACTGGAGCATCTTCATGATGGAACCAGACGTGTTGGAGAAGTTGGGTAATTCACCATCTTTTATTTACAGGAAGAACAGGAACTTGAAACAGATGTTAGAAATGGAACCCCAGACCTGTAGTAAGTAGATCTGGTGGTACATTTAAATGTGAAAACTGTAACTATTGCAGATATATAGCAACAGGTACAGAATTCACAGCAGGTTCCTTTAAGGTAAAAACTAAGGGTAGATTTAACTGTAACTTTAAATCCGTTGTCTACCTGGCTAGTTGTATAGCCTGTCCAGCATATTATGTTGGTAAGACGGACAGAAAACTAACAGAGAGGCTTTATGAGCACACATACCATATTAGAAAAAAATCACCTTCTAACACATTGGCAAGGCATTGTGCTGAACACCCAACACACCACTTTCACTTTAGAGTGATTTGTCAGGTTACTGTTAATCTAAAAGGGGGTCCTTATCATCTAATTTTGGAAAGACAGGAGTTGATTTGGCAACTGCGTTTCAACTCTTATAACCCCCCAGGTTTGAATGAAGTCACTTCCATTGCCTGTATTCTGAAATTAAAGAGCCTAATGCGCTAGACAAGTTTTTTGTCTAACTAAGTCTTTTAAACAGCTCTATTTGTAGTTGAATAAAAGAATGCAGGTTTTTCGCTTCATGTTTTAAATCTTTTTAAAATATGTCTCATCTTACATCTAAGCTTCCTTCACCCTTGCTGGTGATTTGTGAAAGCATTACAGTTGAGTCGATCAACATTAGTTAAAGTTGAAAATGCAGTCTCTTATTCTAATTTATTTTATTTTGAGTGCAGTGTTCTTTTAGTCCAATTGGAGCACTCTTGTAACTCATAATGTGTATATAAACATTTACAACATTTGTATATATATTTTAACTGCGGTGGTGGTGCTGCGGTAGCGTTGTCACCTCACAGTTAGACGTTGCCCGTTCAATTCTCAGTTAGAGCGTCTTCTGTGTGGCGACATGCATGAATGGGCGTTCCTTCGTTGAAGGTTGTGTGTTAGGCCCGGCAAGCCAGCACGTAAAAATCTACTGCCAATCATTAGCGGACCGGAGTTCCGCTGTGGTGACCCCTAACCGGGAAAAGCCAAAAGACACAACAACATTTGTATATATATTTTCCATATTTTTTTTCATCATTTTTTATCACATATTTTAAGAGTTACACTCTGTCCACCTAAATGCAGTGATTTAATGTGTCTTTATTTGTGCACAAAAGCAGCTATACATTCTTGTTCTTTACAGGTTTTCACAGTTGCTGTTTTTGTATTTGACTTGTTGCTGATGTCATGTGTCCAAGCCTAATTACTTAATTACTTATGCAATATCATTGGTTAATGTTTTTTGAAACCACCATGTGGTCTGTATTAAACTGAGCACTTGTGCTACTGCTGTAAGTCTGAAGAAGTCTTCTAAATTAAGACGAAAAGCGCTTAACCGTTTATTTTTGTATCATACTGTTTAGTTGCAAAGTAATAAACCTGTTTTTACTTTTTTTCTGCTTTGGAGACTTTGTGTCTTTGAGCCTTTGTTTGTTTCCGGAGTTGCATCTTTAGATATTTAGTAGGGTTACAGTTGCTGATTCTGTTTTGGTAGGTAGTAAAGCTTTTTTTTACTTTAACAGCTGTTCCTCTGGGTACATTATTGGTTGCATTGAAATGCCATACCATGTACCCAGGAAGGGTGATTTCATTGTCTGGTACACATGAGTTAAGCCATGTCCCTCTAGGCAGAAGGTCTGCAAGATGCTACACAAGGCAAATATTTCTGTTACTCTACTCCATCCATTCATAACCCATATTCCCATTTCTGCACATGGGTTCAGGATGTCACATCTACTGTGACAATCATAAAACAAGAGAAACGGACTTGCTCGACGAAAGTATGATGGCACAAAACCCACAAAAACGAATGTCAAACTGAATAATGCTCAGCAAGGGTTTAATGTAACAAATCCACAAAGCGTAAAAAAGACAGTATAAAATAAGCGCTTTCATTTGGCTCCTGCCAAACTTTTTCAAAAACAGTTACACATCACTTTCTGTTGTTTAAATAGATTAAATCAGTGACGTAAGCAATTGAGTTCATTCAAAAAATTAAAGAAATAACATGCCTTAAAAACTTTAAGCACTGTAGGACCAATACCTACAAAACAATACTTTAACAAACAGCACAAATACTATCTCCGTAAACAATACGCTCAAATCTGTACTAAACAATTACTTGTAAGGTTGTCACAAGTCTTTGTGAAATTATGTTAAAGAATTAAACTTGAATGTCTGAGACGTATAAAGCGTACATCCAAAGAAGCAGCGTATAATCAAAGCATATAAAGAAAATGTGCTCGCAAATACAAATCCTTATTCAAAAAAGTCCAAGTATGTAGAATGTATGCGTTAATCCAATGAATGTATGTACATAGAAATAAAACGTCCCTTAACATCAACATACGATAAAATAGTAATATGATTAAAATGTAAAGAAAATGATATAGTAATGTACAGTGTGTAGTAAAATTTCATGTAACTAATATTTAATGAATTATGAATGTAAAGTATTTTGTGTATGAAAATATTTTGTATATAACAAGTTGAATTAACCTCTCAACAGTAATAATGCTAGCAAATGTGCACTTATATATAAAAGCGCTCACCCCATATTCATGAGACTGTGACAATCATCTTGAGACAATGTTGACAACATTAGGAGTCGGTATATTTAAAGAGCGGGGGGGGAGTGTAAGCCCCCTGCTTTTACCTGTCAGGTAAGTTTTTTATTATTTTTTAACGTATTTGAAGTTTTACAACTTCGAACATATGGGTTTGACCATAAAGTGTTCTAAGTTGTAAAACTTTGATTATGTGATATAGACCCCATGCAGGCATAGCCAACTTAACTGATCTAGACCTTACTCAGTTTATTTTTCAGAAGGGCAGGTCATGTCTCCTGATTCTATAAATCTTCTTTGGAAAGGTTACAATGGCTGTGGACAGTGATCAACCTGTGCATGCTGCTTATCTTGAACTGGCTATGGCTTTTGACACCATCTCCCATGCTGGGTATTACTGGAAAGTTATACAAACTTGATACAAACCCCTACTCTTCCACTGGTTTTCAAACTAGCTATTCAACAGATCTCATGTAGTGAGAGTTTTTGCTACCTTTTCTGAACATAAAGTTGTAACTCGTAGGGTACCAAAGGGATCCCGTTGGGCACTCTCGTGTTTGCATTTATTATTTATTTTATTTTACATTTGTTGACCGGGCTAGTCTAATTGGATATATGTCCATTTTCAGTAGAGGCCCGGGGAGAAAAGCTCCAAGCATGAACAATAACAAAGTTAAAAATATATAACAAAGACATGTATAACAACAGTACAGAGGTAACATTGGTTAAGAAGAAAAAATATAGTATTAAAAATATTGACTATAGACATTATGCTAAAAGTTAAACGAAATAAAAAAAAACAAGTATACTAAACACAAATTGGGTATGAGCAAAAAGAGTAAAGTCCTTATATTTTATCCAATTACTATGAGAAAAAAAAAGAGAAGTAACTAGATTTGGAGGCGTAGGTTAGGGGAGAGGGGAAGGGGTATGAGCAGGATGTTTCAGTCTGGGTTAGCACAAGGACAAAGCCACTGAGTTTTAAGATGTTCTTTAATATGTTTTTTTGAAATGAGAAGTAGAAGCTAGGGTAGATAGTTCAGGAGGGAGCTGATTCCAGTTTTTCCCTGTAGTGTTTGAGAAAAGTGAGTCACCAGCTTTGTTGTTAGATTTAATCGAGGAGACCAGGAGTTTATTTGCAGAACGTAGTGTAGATAGATTTTTATATGGTGAAATCAGATTAGTGAGGATAGGGGTGTTATTGGGGTGGTATAGGATCTTTTGAGTGATAAGTAACTGTTGACAGAGTCTATGGTTCTGCAATTCTAGCCATCCTAGTTGTTTGAGGTTAAGGCAGTGGTGAGTTTTAAATGGAGAGCATGTGATGAATCTAGCTATGCTATTATAACAGGTAGAAAGTTTGGAGATGTTGTTTTTAGATAGGTTAGTATATATAGCAGAGGCATAGAAAAGGGTAGAAATGAGGTGGGTCTGGGCAATAGTTTTCCTGGCTGAGGGGGTAAGGAAAGGTTTAATTCTATAGAGAGTATCAAGTTTTTGTTAACAGACTTTATGGTGGAGTTAATATGGTCATCATAGTTAAGACGATTATCAATTGTAACACCTAGTAGGCGGGTGGTAGTATCTGGGGTTATGTTAGTAGCATTGTTAGAGGTTATAGAGAAGAATGGAGTGGGTGATTTATGAGTTGGAGTAAAAAGCAGTAGTTTTGTTTTTTTTGGGATTAAGGAGGAGGCGATGTTGCATAAACCAGTTTTCTACATTTTGGAAAACAGTTTGGGTGAGGGACTGGAGGGAGGCTATGTTCTTAGCAGTACAGATTAAGGTCGAGTCATCTGCATATTGAATGCAGGTGGCTTGAGGTATGTTCATGTGGAGGTCGTTAATAAATAAGGAAAAAAGAAGGGGACCTAAGATAGAGCCTTGTGGGACTCCAATATTTACTGGAAGTAATGAAGACAGATTGTTATCCCAAAGTACTGCTTGCTGTCTGTTTTGAAGATAACACCTAAACCATTGTAATGCTTGTGGATCAAGAGAATGGTACTTTGGTTTGTCTAGAAGTAAGTTATGGTTAACCATATCAAAGGCTTTTGACAGGTCTATAAATAGCGCAGAGGAAAAGGAGTTATTGTTACGATTTTTATTTATAGAGTCAGTGAAGGATAGAAGGGCAGTTGTTGTGCTGTGGAATGGTCTAAAGCCATGTTGGCAGTTGGCTAGTAGATTATTTTGTAGTAGGTGGTTGAGTAGTTGTTTGTGAATACATTTTTCCATTATCTTAGCTAATGGGGAGAGTAAGGCAATAGGTCGATAGTTAGAAAGCTGAATAGAAGATCCACCTTTATGTAGAGGGATGATGTGGGATACTTTCCATATGGTAGGGATTTTGCCTTCAGAGATGGTTCTGTTAATAAGGATAGATATGGGGTAGTCTATAGCTTTTGCGGCAATTTGTACGTATTCAGATGGGAGACAGTCGGCAGATGGGGTGCAAGGTTTCAGTTTTTTAAGTAGCTTATAGATAAGAGATGTAGGAACAGGGTGTATATGAAAGGTAGGAGATAAAGTCTTGGAGGTATTTGATGGGGAAGCAGTAGTTGGAGGTAATGAATTGGCTAGGGATTGAATGGCTTCTGTAAAGTAGTTATTAAAGGCATCAGGGATCAGGTTGGAATTATTATGGTTGAAACCTAATGGGGCAGGAGTAGTAGAGTATCCTGGTTGAAGAAGTTTGTTTATCCCCGACCAAAATTTTTGTGGAGTTTGTTGAGTGGTTTGTTGGAGGTGAAGGTAGAAGTATTTTTTGTCTCTAAGAGTGTCCTTCTTGGTGGCATTTCTTAATTGTTTAAAGAGGAGGTGATCAGATGGGCATTTGGTAGCCCTCCATTTAGCCCATATTTTGTTTCTAAGGAGCATTTTTTGCTTAGTTTGTTTAGTTAGCCATGGGGTAGATTTGGTTCTTATTCTAGTGGAGCGGTAAGGTGCGTGGTTGTCTAGTATTTGAAGAAAGTTAGTGTTGAAGTAGGTTACAGCCTCATCATGTTCAAGATGGGTCAGCGGTAACCAGTCACATGCTTGCAATTCGTTCAGGAATCTATCTGGATTAAAGAATTTTTCTGAGCGGGAAGTTTTGAGATTATGAGTAGTTGGGATATGAAGTTTTTGTCTAATAATGTAAGTGAGCATATGGTCACTGATATTGTCGGGAAGGGTTCCTGGAGTATAATTGCTAGGGTGGTTATTAATAAGGATCCAGTCAAGAGTAGATTCTTTCCTGTTAGGTTTGTGGATTCTAGTAGGAGTGGTTATTAATTGAGAGAATCCACAGAGATTTAAGTGGTTAGTAGGTTTCTGGGAACTGCAGGTAAGCCAGTCTATGTTGAAGTCACCCAGTACAATGGTCTCCTGGGGTAGTTGGGTAGAGAGGTAATTAAGTAAGTTTTTAAGAGTATTAGTATTGTTACCAGGGGGAAGATACATACAAATTAGGTAGATAGATTTGGAGTTGTTTATTTGGAGTTTAGTAGACAACATTTCAGATTTGGTGTCTAATGATGGAAGCTCATTAAAGAGGGAAACGTGGAGATTAGATTTATAGATAATGGCTATACCTCCACCTTTTTTGGTTTTGCAGTCGCATCTAAGGATATTATAATCTGGAGGGGTAATTTCCTGGTCTAGAGTAGCAGGTTTTAGCCAGGTTTTTGTAAGACATATAATATCAAATGAATGCAAATCCAGGAGTGCATGCAGGTGGGAAATTTTATTGTTAACACTTCTAATATTAAGGTGAGCTATCAGGAGGGAGTTAGGTGCTTTAGCTAATGTAGAACGCTTAGGTAAAGTTACATTATCAAGGCTATTGCTATTGTCATTGTTGGGGCCAGGGTTTGGATGAATATCCCTGTCTAAGAAGAGGTGACTGGGATAGTGTGGGAATTTAAAGATTTTGTGGGAATTATTAAAAAAAATTTTGATAGTGAAGTACGTCACATGGGTTGCTCTGTGATATTTTGGTAGCATATAGTTAGAGGTAAAGGTTATGTTACTGTGGTTAAGGGTGTAGATGAAAGTAGATGGTAAAGTTTGTTGGAAATGATGGTTTTGTTCAAGTAGAGTAAGATTTTCAAAGAAGGTGAGAGAATAAGGTATGGTCAGAGAGGCTATTGCGGTAGTTAAGAGTAACATGTATGTGAAAATAGTTGTGTGTGTTGGGGCCATGGTAGTGAGTAGATATCAGATGAGAGTAGCTTGTGTGAGTAGGTGAGATAGAAAAATAGATGAGGATGTTTCAAGAGAATGAGGAGTGTTTAAAATATACAAAAAAGAAATTAATGGAGGTTGAATAGGAGGTAGAATGGGAGGTAGTTAGTGCAGAGGATGGTTAGGATAGGTAAGATGGGAGTAGTTCAGATGAGTGGTAATTAGAACTAATTAGGTAAGAAAGAGATAGGGGAGTGGCCTAGTGATGTGGAGCTTGTGATTGGTTGAGAAAAATAAGGGGTGTGATTAGTGAAGTATAAGTCTAGGACCACTGGGGGTGGGAATTGGGGGTAGGGTAGGGTAGAGGAGTGAGCCCACAGGGCGAACGAAGCGGGGCAGACCCAAGTAAGGTGAAAGCATTTATTCTGCAGACATCCAAGTCAATATTCCTAAGTGAGGTTGACCAAGTTTGCTAATGACTGCAAGGTGGGCACTGTTATCTACTCATCCACTCACTGATACTAAACTGCTGCAAAAAGGGCTGGAATATTAACATACCTGGTATATTGAAAACAGCCTCAAGCCAAAGGCAAAAAAAATGCAGCACAGTACCACTTGGTAAAAAAGCTGTTCCCTCTTCATACTGTTATAACTGATAAAGCTCTTCAAATAGATACAGACATAACAGACCTGATACTTATGTGGACAACTCCTGTCTCATTTGATAATCATGTTTCCACCATTGTCACGAAATCTTTCCATCTGGCCTAGTTAATTTCCAAGGGAATATCTTCAAGATCCAAAGATGTCATCTTACCACTCAGACCCATCATTGAATACAATGCCCTCCGTAGTATGTACAAATCCAAGCAAATAACTGAAATGGAAAGGCCCCAATGATTTTTTAACCAATGCAAAACTGAAGGCCTTAAATCCATCAACTACCCCATCAATTAGCATGACTCTTCTTATACTAAATAGCCTACAGGCCGCTCTAAAGACTTGTGTCTCACTTTCATCATCATCATCTTTTGGCTTTTCCAGTTAGGGGTCGCCACAGCAGATCATCTCTTTTCATTTCCTCCTATCCTCTGCATCTTGCTCTGTCACACCAACTGCCTGCATGTCCTCTCTTACCACGTCCATAAACCTTATCTTAGGCCTTCCTCTTTTCCTCTTACCTGGCAGCTCCATCCTTAGCATCTTTTTCCCAATATACCCATCATCCCTCCTCAGCACATGTCCAAACCAACGCAATCTCGTCTCTCTTGCTTTGTCTCCAAACTGTCCAACATGAGCTGACCCTCTAATATACTGATTCCTAATCCTATCCATCCTAGTAACACTGAGTGCAAATCATAACATCTTTAACTCTGCCACATCCAGCTCTGATTCCTGCCTTTTTGTCAATGCCAATGTCTCCAACCCATATAACATAGCTGGTCTCACTACCCTCTTGTAGACCTTCCCTTTCACTCTTACTGGTACCCACCTGTCACAAATCACTCCTGACACTCTTCTCCACCCATTCCACCCTGCCTGTACTATCTTCTTCACCTCTCTTCCACATTCACCATTACTCTGAACTGTTGATCCCAAGTACTTAAACTCGTCCACCTTTACCAACTCTACTCCCTGCATACTCACCATTCCTCTACCCTCCCTCTCATTTACACACATATATTCTGTCTTAGCCCTGCTGACTTTCATTCCTCTGCTCTCTAGAGCATATCTCCACCTCTCCAGACTCTCCTCAACCTGATTCTTACTCTCACTACAGATCACAATGTCATCTGCAAACATCATGGTCCACGGGGCCTCTTGTCTGATCTCATCTGTCAACCTGTCCATCACCACTGCAAATAAGAAAGGACTCAGAGCTGATCCTTGATGTAATCCCACCTCCACCTTAAATGGATCTGTCACTCCCACTGTAGTCCTTACCACTGTCACACTACCCTCGTACATATCCTGTACCACTCTTACATACTTCTCTGCCACTCCTGACTTCCTCATACAATACCACAACTCTTCTCTAGGCACCCTGTCATATGCTTTCTCAAAGTCTACAAAGACACAATGCAACTCCTTCTGACCTTCTCTGTATTTTTCCAATAACACTCTCAGAGCAAACATTGCATCTGTGGTGCTCTTTCCTGGCATGAAACCATACTGCTGATCACTAATCATTACCTCCCTTCTTAACCTAGCTTCTACTACTCTTTGCCATAACTTCAAGCTGTGACTGATCAGTTTTATCCCTCTGTAGTTACTGCAGTTCTGCACATCACCCTTATTCTTAAAGATCGGTACCAAAACACTTTTTCTCCACTCCTCAGGCATCCTCTGACTTTCCAAAATTTCATTAAACAATCTAGTTAAAAATTCCACTGCCATTTCTCCTAAGCACCTCCATGCTTCCATTCGGATGTCATCTGGGCCAACAGCCTTTCCATTCTTCATCTTCTTCATAGCTGCCCTTACTTCCTCCTTGCTAATCTGTTTCACTTCCTGATTCACTATCCCTACATCATCCAGCCTTCTCTCTCTCTCATTCTCTTCATTCATCAGCCTCTCAAAATACTCTTTCCATCTACTCAACACACTCTCACTTTATGAGTTATGAAAAGACCCCATGCTATTCGACCTCCTATTACTTTGCAAAAATCAGTGACTCTACAAACAATTGTACTAGAGACCTACATCTACACCTACAAATAAACAAGCCTCGCTGGGGGTATAGGTTCCTAATTCAATCTATTCCCAGCCTATGAAATAAGTTACCATTACAGGTCAAGCAAATTACTATTTTGTCTGCCTTTAAGCCAAGCCTTGATTGTATACAAAATGGTTAGTAAATACCAAATTATTAATAGGAAACAAGGCTGATAAATATATCAGTGTCAACTGAAATATGGCCTGCAGAATGTGCTCCTACTAACCTGGGGAGGGGTCCATTGAGGATTAGACCCTGCTGCACATCACCAATTATCAGCAAGCAGTAAGCTGCAAAACTTACAGTGCCCTACTGATTAGCTTGAGAATCTCACAAATTGCTACTTGTTTGCATAAATTGACTCTTCTGTAACTGCATAACTTCTTTAGCATTATATGGGCAAGGTATGTTATGCTACTGCTTATTTAAAATGTGCCAAATATGTTACTTTTTATGCAACACAAAGATTCTGGTACTCAAGGATACAAATCAGCCACTACAGCAGGCAGTGAACTTGCACTCAGTTATTTCTTGCAAACAAAAAACTTTGTAGGATAGAGGAAATTCTTGGTGTGCTGGTGTTGATGTTAAACACTTTTTTGTGCTGTGGTGGATTTCTGCATTAAGAGCTGACTTATTATATAATCTCCTGGTGATAAAACGGGTGTTGCTATTGTTCTGGGTAAAATATGCTACTGGCTGGAAGTGAAGTGCATTTTCTGAATGACCTACGTGATCTGGTTTGTGTGTTTAAACTGTGTGTCTGCAGATATTGTTGCTCTACTCTACTAGGAGGACTCCTGAGGTTACTTAGTGGGGCTTGGCTAAGAAGTCACATCTATGTCTGGGAACTGTTGCATAGACTGCAGCATGAATGCACACTCTTCAGGACTACGTTTGACAGTTCCAAGTGTTCACACTGCCTCGTTCTGTAAAGCAAACCAAAACACTCTGTGAAGCTGTGTCTCCTGTGGCACTCACTGGATACTAAACATAGGACAACAGTGTCCAACTGCGCATGATCACACACTCTTGAGGACAACGGAGAGCCTCTATACTGTGTACACTTAAGAAAAGTCATATAATACACTTTCAAGCAATAGTCATATTAATTTAGGAATGAGTTTTCTATAGCTGTAAGCATAGAGCTTATTGTCTCATCTCACTACAATTGCCTTCTTTGGGCATTCTTCGCCTAACTCTAGGCTTTGCCGTAAATTGCAAATTTGCACTAAACTGCAGTTGTGGCATCAGAGCCAACTTAATAGGACTTGCTTTAGGTAACCATTATTTATTGCTATTGCTCAACTTTTACTGTCTTTTGTACTTGACATTTGCTTTTGTCTGCTGTTGGCATTCTGAGCCCATGTCTAGCTGGTGCTATAAACTACAGATTGTCTCATCACTGTACTAAGCTATTGGTTTGGCACCCAGCCAAATCATTTGTACCAAGCTGTTGCTGTGGCACCACAGCCATTTTTTTAGTTGCTGTTTCAAGTATACATAAAAGTTGTTGCTTTACTTTTTCTGGCTTTTGTACTCTTCAGTTGCTCCAACTGTATGCTCATAATTGTAACTCTGATCCTTTTGACTCAGTGTTCCTTCTTGTGTTCCGATATACAGAGCCCTTTCTGAAATTACACTTCATTAGTAGTCTCTACTTTACCTGACACTATAAATCATGAAGTCACAGTTTACCATACTATCTGTTGCTGGCCTGGTAACATTAGGCACCCTGAGCATATGCCACAAATGCCTAATGCTCAGGCACAACTATTTTCTTCTTTCACTAAATGATTCCACATGTGAGAGATGCATGTATCTGCTAACCATGGATACTAGCCATTCATATAAAATGGTTCCTTGTACCCAGCATGTTGTTTGCTCTGATACCCACCTTACACAACTATGCCCACCCACCATTTTCTAAATTAACAAATACGCCTTACACTGAGGTACTAAAAACGCCTGTCCAAACCTCAAAGGCCACCTAGATAAATGTCTGGTATACAAAACACACAGCAAACAACATACACAGATACTACAGAAAAAGTACAAAAAAAGGGTCACTCAACTTGTGAGCCAAAGCCCTTAAGATAGCAATGCCATGCCCTTACATCTGATATCTCTAGTCATCAGTCACTCTACAGACACACAGATGCACCACTCATCAACCTGAGCAAAGACAAAGCGATTCTTAGCCATTTCTCAGGTGCCAGAATTTGCAATGTCACTATAACCATTCACCCTAGGTACACATATGACCTGGTTATTGTGCATAGGAAAGCGAAGGACTGGAGGCACATCTACTTGAATCATAAAAAAGGCATGATGGAGTTCTCAAAATATGTATCTGAGATGCATTTGAAACTAACTGTGAACAATATCCTACAATTGCCAAGAATGATGCTACATTACAATCAAAAGATAATTGACTTTAATTGTAGGCTTATCATTCTAAGGGGGTCCAAAATATATCAGTGTGGGAGGAGACGACTCACAACCATAGCTGCTTTGCACCTCTCTCCTCATTGCTTATGTATATTGGCAAAGACTCTTTCTTCCCCCATAGTGCCTTTTTAGACAAGATTAGTTTCCTCAAATTACCTACATAGCCAAAAAAACAAGATTATAAAAAGGTAGCACTGCTCAGTGCAAGAAGGCTTATACTCCTTACAGGCATTCTTAACTTTTGAAAACAGATATATATGAGTACTTATTGAAAAGCATTTTCAAAATAGCAAAAGCACTCTGGAAGTACAGGATTTCAATGCCCACCACTCTTTCAAACCCAATGCCAAAAATGACGGCATTACTTTTGGGGATGTGTTTGTAATCCTAAGAAGCTAATTCACATCCGAACCCAAAAGGCAGGACAATGACCTTGAACTCCTCCATATTCTCCTCATAGTACATAAAAAGTTTACAGAGTTTGGGTTTACAAAGTCCACTGAACATGTGGGAGAAACAGACAAATGTAGGTTTTGTACAACAGAATGGGAAACAGTTGCACACCTCGTTGCTGGTTGCAACATACTAATGGCAGAAGGACTGTACACTGACAGGCTTAATAATGTGGCGAGACTGTTACACTGGGGATTGTGTAAACATTATGGCACTGAAGTGGCTGAAAAACACTGGAAACATGAGCCACAAAGACTCATAGAAAATGATGAAGTCTACATCACATGGGATCATCCACTGCCAACAGTTCAAATGACAGATGCAAGAAAACCAGATATGGTGGTCCAAGAAAAGAAGACAAAAGTAGCATTGATCATTGAAATCGCCACACCCTGTGACTACAGTGTCCTGTGTATAGAGAGACACAAAGTTATAAAATATCAGGATTTGCAAGCAGAAATGACAGCAATGTGGAAGAAAGATACCCAGATAGTTCCAACAGTAGTAGGAGCAATGGGTCTTATAAAAAAGAGTCTACAGTCCTATTTAGACATGATATCAATGCATGTAACTCCATACGAATTTTAGAAGGAGTCATTACGGGGCACATTGCGGGTGCTGCGAAAAGCACTTTTGGTTCACATCAATGTTAGCTCTTTAGAACAGCTGCTTAAAATCCCAACTAGGGGTTCAAAAATAAAGTATCTGGTGCTCCAATATAGCCTCCTATGCCCAGCATCTACAGTCACCACATCACCAGTCAAATCTGACCACTACTCAGTAACATTCAGTAGGAGAGCAAAACCTGATTTATCACAAACCCTTTAGCCTTTAGAGACTTCTCCAAGGCAAACTTACTTCAACTAATTGATGGCCTGATGACATTTAAGTACTCTCCTAATTAACCCTACCTCACATGCAGCCAAATTTCCAGACAATTTCTATGCCCACCTCAAGGTATGCACTGAGGTATCAACCCCCATAAGACTTAAATACATTGCTAAGATCAGAAATTAACCCCAGAAGTGGAGCTCTAGTATAAACAAACTAAGCAATACAAGGATGAAACTCATAGCTGTAAAAAATAGTAAACTTGATACACAATCTTCTAAAGAAGAACACAAAAAAAAAATTTATAAAGAACTCAGAAACAAAATCAAATCTTCCAAAAGCAAGTAAGAATTAAAATATGCCACCTACGCTAAGGATAACCATAAAGCCTTCTTTAGCTATATCAGAAACCTTAGAAGTAATACCTAACAATGCACAGAGCTAATACATATACTTACCATCTGAGGACATGGCTAACATATTAGCTGAAAAAATTCAGCAAAAATTTTGCCCCCTTTCACCTCTTTTTCCAACATATTAGTATAGCCACCGCAGCCCCTCTAATCACTTCTAAGCATGTTCTGAGTGCTCATTCAAAGGCCAAAAACACTAGCACTACGGGTCCAGATAAAGAGATAGGCTGCCTTTTGTCGGCACCAGCCATGGTCTTGTAGACTCACTATTAAAACTATTTAATCTTAGTCGCTCCATTGGACTCATATAAAAGGTGTGAAGAACTGCTGTAATCTTCTGATTCCATAATGGGGACATGCTACTGAACATGGAAATTATAGACCTAAAAGCCTTGCCAACCTTACATGCAAAGTAATGGAATGCATCAATATGAAACTTATTAACAACGACATATGCAACCTACAAGCCTTAGATCTAAGATAGATCCTGCCTTGTGAACCTGGTGAACTTCTGTGAACAAAGTCACTAATGCATTAGAGGCAGTCAAATCGGTTTACACTGCCTACACAGACCTGGTCAAGATCGCTGATACCAACCTACATTCTGGCATTATCAATAAACTAATCAAACTAAATGTAAACCTCTACATTACCCACTGGATAGTAATCTGTCTTACTGACAGAACACTATCTATTAGTGTTGGGGGCATAGGCTCATCAAAAAGAGTACTAACAAGTGGTGGCCCACAGAGATTGGTCCTAGGACCACTTTTCTGACATTTATTTTTCTGATGTCAAGGCCAAAATCAAGAATCTGTGGCTGGCCAAGTTTGCAGATGATTCCAAATTTGGAGGTGTCAAACTCCCCATGACTTTTTGCTTCTCCAGAAGGTCCTAGCAAGCACAAACAAATGATGTCTGGATCATGAACTTAAACTAAATGCTAAGAAATTTAGCACGGTGTCCTTTGGCAAATTTGGATACCCATGCACATACCACATAGGTGACACCTCTTTAAAAACAGACTCATCTTATTAGGGACCTGAGCACTTTCACTGACAATAAACTATCTTTTAATCACAATGTATCAGGAGTACTACTGTATAGCCAGACTGATCACCAGTGCTATACCTTTGAGGTCTATGGAAGCTATCATTCCCCTCTACTCCTCCTTCATCACGGCCTCAAAAGGGTTTAATGCCCCTTTTGGTAAGTACTTGCCTATGTATAAGACTCAGTTTGAGAGACCACAACATTTCCTAACTAGGACAATCAAGAGTATATCAGCCTTAAGCTATGTTGTCCCCCTTGTAGTGCTCTCTCTCTCTTTTCTGTCTCCTACAGAACCTTGAGAGGGGACATTTGTCTAGCCTACAGAAGCTCAAAGGACCCAGTCCTAGTGACCTCCTTCACATCCATAAAACAAATAATACCCTAAACACTCACTCAAGAGATCTAAACTTCAACCGAAGTATCTGACAAGCTGAAATACATATATCTTCCAGAGAATCCCATTTTCATGGACTAGGCTCCCATTGGATATAAAGTAAAGTAGCACCATGACTTTCTTTAACATAACTTAGACAAATGGATAGGGAACCATAAATACATTCCAGGTCTGGCTCCTCAAGCACTCACTGTAAAAGGTCAAAACTAGGTATTAATTATTCACACTGACGGCTACCCATGATTTTGGATCTTGCAGCCAAGCTACAAATGGTCCACTAGTATTAACTTAGGAATAAACACTACATCCCACACACACACACACACACACACACACACACACACACACACACACACACACACACACACACACACACTATTGTTTTTTTTTGTTCTGTGTAAGCAAATTGTATTCATGCAAGAATCAGTCAAAATGTGGTAAAGATGGCTGCCACGAAAAACTAATCCTTACACTCAGCATGTACCTCCGTAGTGCAGCACAAAACAGCCCAGCTTCCAACAACCTAGAGCAAAAAAAGTTACAAGGTAAGTGGCTGCTGTGTATTAAAACAGATCCGAAGCTCCCAAATGACTGCATCCAGTTAAATGTACAGACCGGGGAATGCCAGACATTGAGTGGCAACCCATCAACAAATATTTCATTGGAATGCTAATAGCTGTAGTATGCTGACAAGAAATCAAAGATGTGGAATCAGCTGACTGAAAGAGGCAACTGGGTCTGCAGAGGCACCAGTATTGTATCATAAACGTACAACACACTTCAGTTATCCACTGAGGGAATACAACTTGTGAACTACACATCCACATTTCCACTACCTGTCCATCTGCAGCTCTGACTATTTCTTTCAACCTACCCACACCTGGAGTCTCCTGTCAGTGTGCAGTGATTGCTGTCTCTTGACAAACTGCAACACTGGCACCCAAGCATTCCATGGGCTGGGTGGTCGACTAGATGCCTACTGATTAGCAGCTTCAGAGTCTATGCAAATCTCCAACCTGGTTAACAACAAGAAATATAATACTCTTCCTTAAGCGTGAACCTGCAAGAGATCGTAAAAACTACAGACCAACAACATGCCCTCCAATAATGTATAAACTATACATTGGAATTGATGCCAACAGAGTTTACAGTCATCTGGAAGAAGTCAATCATGGCAATAAAACAAAAGGGCAACAAAATAAAGTCATATGGAACATAAAATCATTTGTTGTTAAATAATGTCATAATGGAGAATTGTAAAAAGGAGAAGAATCTACGTATGGCATGGATAGACTACAAAAAAAGCATTCAACAGCATCCCACATTTATGGGTAAAAAGAGTGCTTACAAATGTATAACATACACTCTACAATGATCAACTACATTACAGTGACAATGAAACAGTGGCAAACAACTTTGCAGCTTAGCATTGATAAAGGACAAATTATTATCCCAGGGATAAAAATTCAAAGATGGATATTCCAGGGTGACTCTTTGTCACCACTGCTCTTTTGTCTTGTTCTTAACCCATTAAGCTGTCTATTTAACAGATTAGGTCATGGCTACAATATGGCTCTCACAAAACAACACAGTGTAAAGACTTCTCATCTTCTTTTTGTGGCTTACTTAAAACTGTACAGTTCATTAGACGAGGAACTGAAAGCACAACTGCTAGTGGTCAAAACGTTCTCAGATTATATAAGAATGTCATTTGGTCTTGATTAATGTCCAAAATCAATATTAAAGGAGGAAAGATGCAGCAGCAAGAAAATATCAGCCTGGGACATGAATGTGATATAAACAAAGTTGAGAAAGAGGGAGTGTGTAAATATTTGAGAACTGATAAAGGATCAACAATAAAACATGAACAAATGTAAACAAAACATAGTACAGAATATTTTAGAAGACTGAAATTAATATTGAAAACAGCCCTGACATCTAGGAACAAAGTCCAAGCTATAAGTCAATTTGCTCTTCTTGTTCTAACTTACAGTTTAGAGGTAAATGACTAGCTCCAAAAGGTATTGGATCAGTTGAATAGGAAAACACGAAAAATGCTTCATGCTTATCGAATGATTTGTAAAAATCAAGTGTATACCAAGATTATATAATCCCTGTTCTGAAGGAGGCATGGGCCTCCTCAAAATTAATTACATGCATCTGCAATCGAAGGACTAAATATATGTTGGTTGAACTCATAACATCCAAACATAGTGAAAGTTTTATGACATGAGGAGAACACACCTAAGATGACTTCCCTGCTTAGTTTAGCAGAAGCATATCGGTGTCAAGCGGGAATGGAAATGAACCCAGAAGTAGACAAAACTCAGGCAGCAACTGAATGTCCCAAAAAACAAGCAAACAGAATATAAGGTGAAGGCTCAAATAAGAAGGCAAGAAATGTGGAAAATGCATAAATATAGTTGCAAGTACAGAAAACACCAGAACAACCTCATGTCAATCAGGGTCTAATGCAAGAATGGTTAAGGAGAGGTTAATTTAAACCAAAAGACAAAAGTTAATAATGGTAGCTCAGGATACTTACACATTAGTTTACAAAGTCCATTCAACATGTTGGAGAAACAGAAAAATGCAGGTTATGTAAAACAGAATTGGAAACACTGTGATACACTAATGGCAGAAGGCCTGTATACTGAATGGCATAACAATGTGGCAAGACTGTTCCATTGGGGATTGGGCAAACATCATAATATTTAAGTAGTTGAGAATCACTGGCAGCATGAGCCAGAAAGCAATGTAGAAAATGTTTACATCACATGGAATCATCCATTACCAACAGTTAAAAAAACAGATGTGAGAAACCAGATATAGTAGTCCATGAAAAGGCAAAAGTAGCATTATCACTGACATTGCTACACCCAGAGACTACAGTGTTTTACATACAGAGCGAAAAATGTCATAAAATACCAAGATTTGCAGGTAAAACAGTTCAATAGTATTAGGAGCAATGGGTCTCATAAAAAAATTTACAGTCATAGCGTTGTCGCCTCACAGTAAGACGTTGTCCTGTTCGATTCCCAGCTAGAGCGTCTTCTGTGTGCAGACATGCGTGAATGGGCATACCTTCGTTGAAGGTTCTGCGTCAGGGCTGGCAACTTGGCACATAAAAATCTACTGCCAATCATTAGCGGACCGGAGTTCTGCTGTGGCAACCCCTAACTGGGAAAAGCCGAAAGACACAACAACTGATACATGCAACTCTGTATGAATTGCAGAAGTCGTCAATTCTGGGCACACTGCAGATGCTGCAAAGAGCACTTTTGGATAACAAAGACTGAAACAATACTAATTTCATGAACTTTAATCATACTTTGACTTAGGAAAGGGGTCCATTCCTGTCATGCCATTAGAAACCCAAAAGACTTGGAGAAATTACACCAATGGAACCTACAGACAGGCAAACTAAGATGAGCAACTAAGTGGAGAAACAACAGTTTTACAACTACATTATTTTTTAACACCTTTATTGAAGATATATTTATATAAAAGAAAACAAACCATATTAACATATTCCCAGTTGCAGACATTATGCGTCACATATATTCTTTTCTATATTTATCATCAATTCAACATTACATAAATGTGTCAATTCCTGCCTTCCCTTAAACCTTACTCCTCCTGCAAAACATTATTTTGCTTGTATTGTTCCCACAACTTCCATTTTACTATGCAATTTGCTCCTACCCTTTTCTGAAGATCCCACTTTCAGTGTTGCTTTTATTTCTGTTACAATATTCAATACTTCAAATACAGTTGAGTTAGAGTTTGACTATCATTTTCTAGTAATTGCTTTTTTTTGGCAGCCATCAGAATTAAACTTAACAAAGCCTTACTATGTCTAAGCAATTCTACAACTATTTTTGTTAAATTAAATTTACAGTATATAAACAACATGTCTCCTTAAGGTATCACAAGGACAAAGCAAAATAAACCATCTTTTATAGCTTAAACAATGCTTGATATTCATCCATTGTCAGCTTTCCAGGTCCACAATATGCACAAGATTGGCTAACATCAGAGGAAAATCAACAAAAATGTAAAAAAAAGTAAATAAAAGGTGTTATAAAATGATATACAAAAAAGTACAGTTTTGTACCTACCATAAATGTAGATGTTCGAGGATCTACATTGCTGCAGTCATGACCTGTGGGTAGTCCGCTGTCCTCGGTCGGCCCAAATACCAAAGGGCTAGACTGGCGTCGGTCATTGTCGCCTAGAGCTGACGTCAGTACGCAGTATTACTTAAGCGCATGACCGACGCCATATCCTCAGTCTTTCTTGCCCCAGATGTCAGAAGGCCTAAAAAGAAAGGCCAGAGCCAAAAATAGTAAATGCCCAACAACCCCCAGTGTGTAAATAAAGAATATCTCCAAAAGAAAACCAGCTACCCCAACCTATAGAGGGGAAGGAGGGAGGGAAAACTGGACTGCAGCAATGTAGATCCTCGAACATCTACATTTATGGTAGGTACAAAACTGTACTATGTTCTTCGTCTCACATTGCTGCAGTCATGACCTGTGGGTAGAATCCCAAAGCAAAGGAAAAGGGAGGCTGGCAAACTACAAAGCATTAGGCGCTGCTAACATGCCCTGTAAAACTGCAGTGGCAAACCCAGCCCTGGACTTGGAATAGAGAGGGAGATGGTAATGCTTAGTGAAAGTGTGTACAGAACTCCAAGTAGCTGCCACCAAAATATCCTTAGTAGCTACACCCCTCAAAAAAGCAGTAGAAGTGGCAGTAGCCCTAGTAAAATGAGGCCTGATCCCAGCAGGAACATCCTTCCCATGATGAGAATAACAAAAAGCAATACAATGACCAATCCACTTTGAAATAGTCTGCTTTGAAACAGCTTTCCCTTGTGAACTCAAAGCAAAAGAAACAAATAACTGTTGAGTCTGTCTGAACTCCTTAGTTCTGCTCAAATAGTAACGTAACTGCCTGTGGATATCCAAAGAATGCAAGACTTTTTCCCCTTTATTTTGGGGATCAGCATAAAAAGTAGGCAAATGAATAGACTGATTCAAGCCACACTAGAAATCACTTTAGGCATAAAAGTAGGGTTAGTTCGCAAAGAAACTCTATCCTTATGGAATATCAAAAAAGGTTCAACTGCCATGAGTGCCTGCAATTCAGATACCCTCCTAGCAGAAGTAATGGCCAACAAAAAAGCAGTCTTCCAAGACAAAAACTTCAGTTCAGACGTAGCTGCAGGTTCAAAAGGAGGTAAAGTAAGTTTCTCCAAAACAAAATTGAGATCCCAGGAAGGAGTAGGAGCTCTACGTGGGGGTCTTATATTCTTTGCCCCTCTAAGAAATTGTTTGAACAAAGGATGAGAAAATAAAGGAGGGTCACAATCATAGTGAGCAGAAATGGCTGCAGCATGAACCTTCACAGAAGAGAATGACAAACCCTTGTCCAGTAATTCAGTAAGATACTGTAGTGCAAAATTAGAAGTTATGTACCTACCATAACGTTCCATGTTAGTTGTCTTCTCTCGCCTTCTTTCTTGCTGGATGGGTTCGGAGCCGATCCTCGGCTCCGACTCGGCACTTGCTTTAGCTCGAGAACTCCTTTTACCAGCTCGAGGCAACCCTATATCCCATGATGCAAGGCGGAACTACCTCAGATCTCGTTTGGCAGCTAACTTACCCTGCTAAAGGTTATCCTAACCAAAAAAGGAACAAAGTTTCCTAAAAGAAGTCCTCATAACAAAGATCCAGAGGAAACAAACTAATAGGAACTCTTCAAGATCTGTCCAGGCCAGGGGGAAGGAGGGAGGGACGCAAGAAAGAAGGCGAGAAGACAACTAACATGGAACGTTATGGTAGGTACATAACTTCTAAATGTTAAGTTGTCAATCTCGCCTTCATTCTTGCTGGATGGGACCGCGTCTCTAGCACCTGTATCCCGGGTGGCTCAATGGAACAGACTCTTGAGAACTGTGGAACCAAAACTGGCCCTATCTCTGGAGGCCAAATCCAACTTGTAATGAGAAACAAAGGTATGAGGCGTGGCCCAAGTAGCTGCTGCACAAATGGTATCAATGGGAAGTCTATCCTGAAAAGCTGCAGATGGATAGACTCCTGGTCGAGTGTGCTTTTGGCTTAGAAGGTAGTTGTTTGCCTCTGAGAGAGTACACATAGGAAATGGTGGAAGTCAACCATCTGGATAAGGTCACTTTAGAAACTGGAAGACCTAACCTGTTTTCTGTATAAGAGACAAACAATTGGTCCGATTTTCTAATTTGTTTAGTCCTATGCAAGTAGTACCTGAGCTGACGATGGACATCCAAAAAATGCAATTTCTGTTCAGCTCTGTCAGAATAGTTAGGGAAAAAGACTGGTAATTCTATAGATTGGTTAATATTGGTTTGAGATACAACCTTGGGGAGAAAGGAAGGGTTAGTTCTTAATGATACCCTGTCCTTATGAAAAACCAAATAAGGTGAACGAATACAGAGAGCTTGAATCTCGGAAACCCTTCTAGCAGAAGTGACAGCCAGTAAAATATAGTTTTCCACGCCAATAACTTCAAAGAACATGAAGCAGACGGTTCGAAGGAGGTAGTATCAAAGATGCTAACATTAAGTTTAGATCCGGACTAGGCTCCCATTGGATATAAAGTAAAGTAGCACCATGACTTTCTTTAACATAACTTAGACAAATGGATAGGGAACCATAAATACATTCCAGGTCTGGCTCCTCAAGCACTCACTGTAAAAGGTCAAAACTAGGTATTAATTATTCACACTGAACCCATGATTTTGGATCTTGCAGCCAAGCTACAAATGGTCCACTAGTATTAACTTAGGAATAAACCCACCACACACACACACACACACACACACACACACACACATTGTTTGTTCTGTGTAAGCAAATTGTATTCATGCAAGAATCAGTCAAAATGTGGTAAAGATGGCTGCCACGAAAAACTAATCCTTACACTCAGCATGTACCTCCGTGCAGCAAAAACAGCCCAGCTTCCAACAACCTAGAGAAAAGTTACAAGTGGCTGCTGTATTAAAACAGATCCAAGCTCCCAAATGACTGCATCCAGTTAAATGTACAGACCGGAATGCCAGACATTGAGTGGCAACCCATCAACAAATATTTCATTGGAATGCTAATGTAGTATGCTGACAAGAAATCAAAGATGTGGAATCAGCTGACTGAAAGAGGCAACTGGGTCTGCAGAGGCACCAGTATTGTATCATAGACACTTCAGTTATCCACTGAGGGAATACAACTTGTGAACTACACATCCACATTTCCACTACCTGTCCATCTGCAGCTCTGACTATTTCAACCTACCCACACCTGGAGTCTCCTGTCAGTGTGCAGTGATTGCTGTCTCTTGACAAACTGCAACACTGGCACCCAAGCATTCCATGGGCTGGGTGGTCGACAGATGCCTACTGATTAGCAGCTTCAGAGTCTATGAAAATCTCCAACCTGGTTAACAACAGAAATATAATACTCTTCCTTAGCGTGAACCTGCAAGAGAAAACTACAGACCAACAACATGCCCTCCAATAATGTATAAACTATACATTGGAATTGATGCCAACAGAGTTTACAGTCATCTGGAAGAAGTCAATCATGGCAATAAAACAAAAGGGCAACAAAATAAAGTCATATGGAACATAAAATCATTTGTTGTTAAATAATGTCATAATGGAGAATTGAAAAGGAGAAGAATCTATGGCATGGATAGACTACAAAAGCATTCAACAGCATCCCACATTTATGGGTAAAAAGAGTGCTTACAAATGTATAACATACACTCTACAATGATCAACTACATTACAGTGACAATGAAACAGTGGCAAACAACTTTGCAGCTTAGCATTGATAAAGGACAAATTATTATCCCAGGGATAAAAATTCAAAGATGGATATTCAGGGTGACTCTTTGTCACCACTGCTCTTTTCTTGTTCTTAACCCATTAAGCTGTCTCTTTAACAGATTAGGTCATGGCTACATGGCTCTCACAAAACAACACAGTGTAAAGACTTCTCATCTTCTTTTTGCTTACTTAAAACTGTACAGTTCAAGGAACTGAAAGCACAACTGCTAGTGGTTTTTAAAAACATTCTTCAGATTATATAAGAATGTCATTGTTTCTTGAAAAAATAAAAAGAACCTTACAGAAGAGAATGACAAACCCTTTTCCAGTAATTCAGTAAGATACTGTAGTCAAAATTAGAAGTTATGTACCTACCATAACGGGGGGGGGGGGGGGGGGGGGGGGGGGGGGGGGGGGGGGGGGGGGGGGGGGGGGGGGGGGGGGGGGGGGGGGGGGTGGGGGGGGTTTTTTGTTTTTTTTTTTTTTTTTTTTTTTTTTTTTTTTTTTTTGTTTTTTTTTTTTTTTTTTTTTTTGTTTTTTTCTTTTTTTTTTTTTTTTTTTTTTTTTCCCAAATTGTAATGAGAAACAAAGGTATGAGGCGTGGCCCAAGTAGCTGCTGCACAAATGGTATCAATGGGAAGTCTATCCTGAAAAGCTGCAGATGGATAGACTCCTGGTGAGTGTGCTTTTGGCTTAGAAGGTAGCTGTTTGCCTCTGAGAGAGTACACATAGGAAATGGTGGAAGTCAACCATCTGGATAAGGTCACTTTAGAAACTGGAAGACCTAACCTGTTTTCTGCATAAGAGACAAACAATTGGTCCGATTTTCTAATTTGTTTAGTCCTATGCAAGTAGTACCTGAGCTGACGATGGACATCCAAAAAAATGCAATTTCTGTTCAGCTCTGTCAGAATAGTTAGGAAAAAGACTGGTAATTCTATAGATTGGTTAATATTGGTTTGAGATACAACCTTGGGGAGAAAGGAAGGGTTAGTTCTTAATGATACCCTGTCCTTATGAAAAACCAAATAAGGTGAACGAATACAGAGAGCTTGAATCTCGGAAACCCTTCTTGCAGAAGTGACAGCCAGTAAAAATATAGTTTTCCACGTCAATAACTTCAAAGAACATGAAGCAGACGGTTCGAAGGGAGGTAGTATCAAGGATGCCAACATTAAGTTTAGATCCCATTGCGGAGGAGGATGCTTTATAGGTGGTTTTAGGAGAAAAACTCCTCTCAAAAAGGCCTTGCATAATCTATGAGACATGATGTTATTGTCATGCAAGCCAACATCATACTTGGAAATGGCAGCCAGTTGTACTTTGACTGTAGATGACGAGGATCCCGAATGAAAAACCTCCCAGGAAATCAAAACAGAATTCTGGAGCAGTAAAAGGATCAATATTTCTGAGTTTGCCCAAATGAAAAGCCACTTGCTAGCATAATAGTCCTAGTGGCTACTTCAAAGAAGACACTAAAATGTCTCTGACTGAGTCAGAAATCATTGGTAGCCTGGCTAGGAAGGAAGTGGAGCAACCAAGCAGTGAGGTTGAGAGAATGAAGGCCCGGTGCTGCTGACCCGACTGTGGATCAAAAGATCCGAACTGGGTCCAGATGCCAGGGCTGCACCAGAAGGTGACGATAGAGACGGAAACCAAATCTGTCGAGGCCAAATGAGCAATGAGGATCAATTTGGCTCTCAAAATGGTGGCTTTCTGAATGACTTGTGGAATCAATGGAAAGGAGGAAAAGCATAAAGAAGTCCCCAGCCAATCCTGGGTTAGAGAGTCTCTCAGGGTTGGCCTGGAAGGAAATAGAGTGAAATAGTCTGGGCACTTGTTGTTTTGAGGGTAGCTAAAAGATCGCAACAAGGAGTGCCCCACTTCAGAAAAATCTGATCCACTACAGATTGATTGAGAGACCACTCGTGAGGCATCAGAATAGATCTGCTAGCCTGTCCGCCAATAGGTTGGACCTGCCGGGATGTGCGCTATCAGAAACCGCTGAGAAGAGATCGCCCATTGCCAAAGTCTGAGAGCTATCGACATAAGGGATAGGACCTGGTTCCCTGTTTGTTGATGTACCAGACCACGGACATGTTGTCCGTCTGTACTGCAATAGTCCCGTGGGAAGAAAGTGCAAGGGCTTGCAAGCGTTAAAAGCACTGCTCTCATCTCCAGGACATTTATGTGCAGATGGTATTCTATGGGTTGCCACGTCCGTGGACCATCCTGCCCTGATAATGCCCCCACCCGATCAGAGGCATCCGTGGTGACTGTGGCAACTGGAGGTGGGAACAAAGTCGGCCCTGATGAAGAAGAGGGAAGATATCCACCAGCCCAGATGAGCCCTGCAAGACTGTGTCACTAAGATCCGTGTCTCATGGAAGATGTTGATCGACCACTGGTGAAAAGCATCCACTGCAGGAGACGCATGTGAGCGAGCCAGTGGTAGAAGAACAATGGCGCAGCCATTAACTAGAACTTTCAGGACAAACCCGGCTTTGATCTTTTGCTTTGTAAAGAAGCGAACAAATTTTTGGATGTCCAGAATTCTTTGATCTGTTAGTCTGGCTAACATTTTGATATTTAACTCTGCCTATAAAGGTGATAGATTGGCAAGGCAGCAGAAGATTTTCAAATTTACTGAAATTCCCAGATTCTTGCAAAGCTGTAGGGTGTAGTCTCTGGACTGAAGAAGCTGACACTTGGTGGTGGCGGAGAGGAGCCAGTCGTCCAAATAAGGAAACACCTGGAATCCTCACGTCTCAGGTGAGCTGTGACCACTGCCATGCATTTGGTAAACACTCTGGGGCTGAAGTGAGGCCAAAGGGCAGGGCTCTGAATTGGTAATGACTGGTCCCTAGCAGCGGAGAAACCTCCTGGAGCCTGTGAATCTTTATGTGATAGTACGATCCTGAAGGTCTATAGAGCACATCCAGTTGTCCTTGCCCAGAAAGGCAGAATGGACTGAAGCGTGACCATCCGAATCTTGCCTTTTGACAAATCTGTTAGATTGCTCAGGTCTAATATTGGTCTCCAATCTCCGTCCTTTTGGGGACCAAAAGAATCTTGAGTAGACCGGATCCTACTTGGTCTGCGGCACTGTCTGACGGCTC
The DNA here is from genome assembly GCF_019279795.1 of Protopterus annectens. Classification (NCBI taxonomy): domain Eukaryota; kingdom Metazoa; phylum Chordata; order Ceratodontiformes; family Protopteridae; genus Protopterus; species Protopterus annectens. Next base: position 1,301,297,327 of record NC_056741.1, read on the forward strand.
TTTTTCTAGGAGTTTTGAAACCTCCTGTTTGCCAAATCCCTTTGACCGGGTGAGATGTCTGGAAGGGATTGTAGAGTGAAACCTTAAGGGGATATTGTAACCCTCGGATATATCGACTGTACCCACTCTCTTGGGATAGGGATTGCCAGGCTACTGGGTACAGGAAATCCTTCCCCGACTGCCTCCAAGGGTGGACAGTCGGGCAACACCTCAGGGATGCTGAAAGGGCTTCTCAGGAAGAGACTCCCTGTTGCCCTGGTTCTGAGGACCCCCTGCCTCTAGGGCGCTATTATTGTTACCCCTCTGCCTCTGGAGTAAACTGACCACGGTGTCCGAGTGCTCCTTGGGCTTTACGGAACCACATCTTCCCCTTCTGACCCTTGGGATATGGTCTGAAGGAGTGGAAAACTGGACTCCAACGGCAGAAAGAGTCTACCGTCCTGCTCACACCTGGTCAAGGTATCCTTCACCTGAGGCCGAACAAAGCCGAACCATCAAAGGGTATTAGTGAAGGACGCCTTAAAGGGGTCCAAATTACACAGCCGCATCCAGGCTTGGCGCTAAGAGCAACTCCTGTGCCTGCGGCCCTGCTCCATCGGCTGCATAAGATATGAGCCGCATGGAGGAGTTAGATATGGAATTCAGGATAGCAAGCTGTGAGGCAATCTTTCCTGAGCCCCAGCAGCAGAAGGATCCTGGACTACTTCACCCAGTTCTTGAGAATATCTCGTTGAAGCCTGGTGAAGTGACAAAGGTAATTCAGCCCAAGCAAGCAAATCGCTGAAGAAAACATCCGCTTTCCATACCTGTCCATGGTCCTAGAATCCTTACTAGGAGGATGGACAGGTACTGAAGGATCCGCCAGTTCCTTCTTAGTGGCCACCGCCACCACCATAGCATCCACAGAGACACCTTTGGAAAGGAACTGTTTTCCAGGCTGTAATGAACTTGGATGGTCTCCTGGGGACAGGTTCCACAGAATCTGGAGCACCTTCTGAGCCACTACCTGCATGAGTGGGTCGAAGGAGAGACACCCAGGAGGTGGAGGGTCGGGATCCAAAAGCCTCCAGGTATACCGACTCATCCTCGGAGGGGTCAATGGAGGCAATTCCCCTCTGTTTGAGGAGCTCAAGGATGTCTGAAAAGGAGACATCCTCAGAGGGGACCGTGGGGAACCCTCCAACTCATCTAAGTCGGTATCAGATGTAGTAGACTCAGAGTCTGTGTGGGGTCTTACATCCGTCTTCCGAGGGTTACCCTGCAGGGTCAGGAGAAACCTCGGAAGAGGAGGAAATTCCCAGTGGGGAAACCTGGGGCGATGGATCCCTGGGCCTGAGAGCAAGAGGCTGGCAAGAGGCATCTGCAGGCACTGATGAGGGAGGAGCTAGAGGATAGACCGTGACCAGGCTCAGAGGCCAGGACACCCTCATCACCTCAAAGGCTCCTCTCCCGGGAGACCGGAACACACCCGCTCGAAGAAACAGGAATGGTCGGCTCCAAGAGAAGAAGGCTCGAGGCGAGTCGAGCTTCAAAGCGAAGCCCGAGAGAGGCGGGTCAGACAAGGGTCCGATGCCACTAGCCCCTCGGAGCCGACAGTGGAAACCCGACGACCGGATCCCTCCAAGGAAGGTCTCAAGGAGGAGATGGAGCCGAGCGATGGAGCCGAAGGATGTATCGGGCATCGAAACAGTCGCTGTCCCAAGAGCTCCAGCTCCGAACTCTGGTGTGGAGTCGGAGGAGGAAGTTCAAGAATTGGAGCTATAGCCAAGTCTGTTGAGACGGGCTATGGAGCATTTGGGCCAGTGCCTGAGACTTCAACAGCCTGCTTACCACCCTCTCCAATCGTGGTCAGACAGCCTGGAAGATCTCGAAGATCGGCTGGATGGCTCCGGCTCCGACAAAAGAGGAGCCGATGGAACAGACTCTTGAGAACTGTGGAACCAAAACTGGCCCTATCTCTGGAGGCCAAATCCAACTTGTAATGAGACACAAAGGTATGAGGTGGCCCAAGTAGCTGCTGCACAAATAGTGTCAATGGGAAGTCTATCCTGAAAGGCTACAAAGTGGATAGACTCCTGGTAATGTGCTTTTGGCTTAGAAGATAGTTGTTTGCCTTAGAGTACACATAGGAAATGGTGGAAGTCAACCATCTAGATAAGGTCACTTTAGAACTGGAAGACCTAACCTGTTTTCTGCATAGGAGACAAACAATTGGTCTGATTTTCTAATTTGTTTAGTCCTATGAAGTAGTACCTGAGCTGACGATGAACATCCAAAAATGCAGCTTCTGTTCAGCTCTGTCAGAATAGTTAGGAAGAAAACTGGTAGATCAATAGATTGGTTAATATTGGTTTGAGATACAACCTTGGGAAGAAAGGAAGGGTTAGTTCTGAACCCTATCCTTATGAAACACCAGATAAGGTGACGAATACAGAGGGCCTGAATCTCAGAAACTCTTCTTGCAGAAGTAACAGCCAGAAAATATAGTTTTCCAGTCAATAACTTTAAAGAACATGAGCACGGTTCAAAGGAGGTAGAATTAGGATGCCAACATTAAGTTTAGATCCCATTGGAGGAGGATGTTTCACAGGCGGTTTTAGGAGAAAAACTCCTCTAAAAGGCTTTGCATAACCTATGAGACATGTTATTGTCATGCAAGCCAACATGATACTTGGAAATAGCAGCCAGTTGTACTTTGACTGTAGATGCGAAGATCCTGAATGAAAAACCTCCGCCAGGAAATCCAAAACAGAATGTACAGGAGCGTAAAAGGATCAATATTTCTGGTTTGCCCAAATAGAAAAAGCCACTTGCTAGCATAAACAGTTCTAGTGGGACTTTAAAAAGACACTAAAATGTCTCTGACTGAGCCAGAAATCATTGGTAGCCTGGCTAGGGAAGGAAGTGGAGCAACCAAGCAGTGAGGTTGAGAGAATGAATGCCCCGGTGCTGCTGACCCGACTGGTGGATCAAAAGATCCGAACTGGGTCCAGATGCCAGGGCTGCACCAGAAGGTGATGATGAGAGCGGAAACCAAATTTGTCGAGGCCAATATGGAGCCATGAGGATCAATTTGGGTCTCAAAGCGGTGGCTTGCTGAATGACTTGTGGAATCAATGGAAAGGAGGAAAAGCATAAAGAAGTCCCGAGGCCAATCCTGGGTTAGAGAGTCTCTCAGGGTTGGCCTGGAAGGAAATAGGTGAAGTAATCTGGGCACTTGTGTTTTGAGGGTAGCAAAAGATCGCAACAAGGGTGCCCCACTTCAGAAAAATCTGATCCACTACAGATTGATTGAGAGACCACTCTGAGGCATCAGAATAGATCTGCTTAGCCTGTCCGCCAATAGGTTGGACCTGCCGGGGATGTGCGTTGCTATCAGAAACCGCTGAGAAGAGATCGCCCATTGCCAAAGTCTGAGAGCTTCTCGACATAACGGATAGGACCTGGTTCCGCCCTGTTTGTTGATGTACCAGACCACGGACATGTTGTCCGTCTGTACTGCAATAGTCCCTGTGGGAAGAAAGTTGACGAGGGCTTGCAACGTTAAAAGCACTGCTCTCATCTCCAGGACATTTATGTGCAGATGGTATTCTATGGGTTGCCACGACCCGTGGACCACCCTGCCCTGATAATGCCCCCCCCACCCGATCAGAGAGGCATCCGTGGTGACTGTGGCAACTGGAGGAGGGGAACAAAGGTCGGCCCTGATGAAGAAGAGGGAAGATATCCACCATCGAGATGAGCCCTGCAAGACTGTGTCAAACCCCAGGAGATTCCCTGCGTGTTTCCCCCACATGTGGCCAGAACAATGGGCATAAGTAGAACTTTGAAAGACACTGCTTTGATCTTGTGCTTTGTGAATGAACGATTTCTGGGAAAGTTCCAGAATCTGGGCAGCCTCGAGCCCTACTGCATGATGGGCAAGGCGAGCACAGGAGGTGGAGGGTCGGGATCCAAAGCCTCCAGGTTTTTGGGGGGGGTCAATGGAGGCCAATTCCCCTCTGTTTGAGGAGCTCAAGGATGTCTGAAAAGGAGACATCCTCAGAGGGGACCGTGGGGAACCCTCCAACTCATCTAAGTCGGTATCAGATGTAGTAGACTCAGGGAGTCTGTGTGTTTCCTCTTACATCCTCTTCCGAGGGGGTTCCCTTGCAGGGTCAGGAGAAACCTCGGAAGAGGAGGAAATTCCCAGTGGGGAAACCTGGGGCGATGGATCCCTGGGCCTGAGAGCAAGAGGCTGGCAAGAGGCATCTGCAGGCACTGATGAGGGAGGAGCTAGAGGGATAGACCGTTGACCAGGCTCAGAGGCCAGGACACTCCTCATCACCTCAAAGGCTCCTCTCCCCGGGAGACCGGAACACACCGCTCGAAGAAACAGGAATGGTCGGCTCCAAGGAGAGAAGGCTCGAGGCGATGTCGCCGAGCTTACAAAGCCGAAGCCCGAGAGAGGCGGGTCAGACAAGGGTCCGATGCCACTAGCCCCCTCGGAGCCGACAGTGGAAACCCGACGACCGGATCCCTCCAAGGAAGGTCTCAAGGAGGAGATTGGAGCCGAGGACGACGGAGCCGAAGGATGTATCGGCTCCGGCATCGAAACAGTCGCTGTCCCAAGAAGCTCCAGCTCCGAACTCTGGTGTGGAGTCGGAGGAGGAAGTTCAAGAATTGGAGCTATAGCCAAGTCTGTTGAGACGGGCTATGGAGCATTTGGGCCAGTGCCAGAGACTTCAACAGCCTGCTTACCACCCTCACCAAGTCGTGGTCAGACAGCCTGGAAGATCTCAAGATCGGCTCGATGGCTCCGCTCCGACAAAAGAGGAGATCCCGAGCCGAATGGATACTCATAATAGAGGGGACCGAGATCTCTACGGTCGGGCCATCGGAGCCGAAGTCCCTAGAACTCCAGATGGAGCCGAGGATTTCTCGGCTCCGATGCTGGATAAAGTGTCGGCTCCAGCCGGGGCCGACAAGGCCACAGTAGTCAGGGTATCGGGGCCGGCCGGCACCGAACCCACTACTCGAGTAGAAGTATCGACTCCAGCCGAGCGATCGGCTCCGACGGAGCCGGAGCCACCGGAGGAGGCTTGGACACTGTAGCCTGAACCTTCGGTGGCTTAAGAGGTTTTCCTGACCCTGATTTAGGAGGAGAACCTTCAGGTTTAAGTAAACCTCGGAGGATTAGTTTGTTCCTCCTTTCCTGCAGGACTCTCTGGCTAAAAGCATGACACAACGCACAGGAGTCCTGCAGGTGCAAAGGCGCCAGGCATAACACAAGAAGTGTAACCCCCTGTCAGAGACATTTTCTGACAGCACTGGTCACACTTCTTGAAGCCTGAGACCTTGCCTTCTTTAGACATCCTAGAAGGATAGAACACAAACAGTCCCAACAAACACACAAATTAATCCCTTACACAAGCACACAGGAAGGGATAACAGAAAGGGACTAGGCCTGACTAAACTACTTTAGACAAAACTTATAAAAAGTTTATAAAAAGGTTGAAAAAAAGGGAATAGGGTGGGCTGTAACTAATTACAGACTACACTAACACTAACAGGGAAAAATAAACCCCTAACTACACTTTTTCTTACTTGACTGAGAAAAAACTTACCTCAGCTGGCAAAGGAGACCTCTTTCGCTAAGCAGCAAACGAGATCTGAGGTAGTTCCGCCTTGCATCATGGGATATAGGGTTGCCTCGAGCTGGTAAAAGGAGTTCTCGAGCTAAAGCAAGTAGCCGAGGATCGGCTCCGAACCCATCCAGCAAGAATGAAGGCGAGATTGACAACTTAACATCTCAAATTAGGCACTGAAACATCAAAACCCTTTGCAGTGCTCCAAAGAAAAAAATCTCTTCCATTTATCAGCATAAACTTTTCTAGTGCTAGGCCGCCTAGCTTCCAAAATGTCATCTAAAACCTGTTGAGGAAGCTGAGACCCCACCGGCTCCATCACAGAATACGCCAGGCTGTCAGATGGAGGGACTGCACCTGAACATTGAGAAAATGATTGTTTGACTGGGACAACAAATGAGGAAGCTGTGGCAGAGGCCAAGGAGGCTCCTGGATTAAACTCCTCAGCAGAGGATACCAATGCTGACGTGGCCAATCTGGTGCTATTAGAATCATGCAAGGCTTGTCCCATCTGACTTTCAAGAGTACCTTGGGGAGAAGAGGCAGAGGAGGAAAAGCATAAACGTGAAGGTTGTTCCAACTGAAAGATAGAGCATCCACTTTCCAAGCATCTGGGTGGAACATCTTTGTGCAAAATTTTGGAAGTTGAAAATTCAGTGGAGAAGCGAACAGATCTATGTCTGGAGTTCCCCAAGCCACAGTCAATTGTTTGAAAATCTGAGGATCCAGTTTCCACTCGTGGGGATCCACCATTTGCCTGCTCAAAATATCTGCTAGGGAGTTCTGTGCTCCTGGCAGAAACCTTGCTTGAAGATTGATTCGCAAACTCAGAGCAGTCTCCCATAAAATCATTGCTTGTCTGCAAAGAGGGTAGGAATGGGTTCCCCCCTGCTTGTTGATGTACCACATGACTGTTGTGTTGTCTGTTTGGATCAACACCTGTCCTGGCTGAAGTAGATCCTTGAAGGCCATCAAAGCAAATTGAACTGCTAACATCTCCTTCATGTTGATATGCAAATGTAGTAGTTTGGGAGGCCACATGTCTCGTATCCATTTTCCATTGAAGTGTGCTCCCAAGCCAAGTCCGAGGCATCCGTCGTTAGGATCTGACTGCCTCTGGTCGGTCACAGAGAGTCCCTTGCTTGGGTGACATACCTGAGACCACCACAGAATTCCTTCTGGATGCAAGGTATAATCCAATGACAGTGTCCAAACTGTGACAGTGTTGAGCCAACACTTTTGAGATACCATTGTAGCTTCCTCATATGCAGTTTGGCATTGGGAAGTACTAGAATGCAAGATGCCATGAACCCCAAGGCTTGAGGACTGTCCTTGCAGTCAGCCTGGACATTACTGATAACTGCTGGAAGTATAGATGAAGAGTTCTTTGTTTGTCGGGGTCAGAAATGCCATCTGAGAAGCTGTATTCAGTCTCACACCCAGAAAGCACATGTCCTGAGAGGGCAAATGGATGTTGCTAAGAATCCCTAGGCACCTAACATGCCTAATACTGAATGTGAGATTGTTTTGTTAGAACGATCGCAATGCCAAAAAGAAATTTATTCCTCCTGAGAAACCAAACATGTCCAGAAGCTTTTAACACTTGGTGTTAAGAGACAGTCCAAGAAATGATACTCGAAGTACCACCAATGCTAGGATCCTGCGGGCACCCTGAGGGTGTCAAGATCCTTGGTCCAGGGTACCATCCATGATTTTGCTACAGAGGGCAGTTGCTTAATGTTAAATAATTTGGGAAAGTAAGGAGTTAGAATGGCAAATCCAGAATTGGCCTCCAATTTTCTTCTTGCAAGGAATAGAGAAAAATCTGGTCTCCTTCTGACGGGCCTTCGAATGCTCCATCGGAAAAGAAAGAAATTTGTCGAGCAATCCATTGGGAAACGGCACATGGCCCTTTGAAAGGAGCAAAAGTGCAATAACTTTAACCTTGATTTATTTATGCAACAGCATTTGTCCTGGTGACCAATTCAGTTTTGTTTAATCCTCAACTTTCTCCTAAGGCTGCAGTAAAAAGGGTCGCGCGAAGAAACAGGTATGGCAGTAGAAGGTCTGACCCCTCTCACAAGCTAAGGAGAGCCCAAGCTAGGTCTGAAGAACCCGAGCTGACCCTGCCTCCACGAGCCGCCTAGTGATAACCCGAAGGAAAGGACAGCTCTAGAGGCCATTCTCGAAATAGGGCTGCCCTGAAAAATCCTTACCGCTCAAAGCTAGTCCTACTGCTCTTTTCAAAACTGTTGAGCAGGAGGAAATTCAAGATGGTAAGAGACAAGATCGACGTTATGGACTCTGAAAAGTTTGACCTTAACCAGCATGCTTAAACACTAACCATGTGCACCCGAGAAGCCTGAAGAGATCAAAACCACATGCAAAATGCTTACCAATTGACCGGTGCATGCCAATACCTGGTTATCTATACCCTCAGTAAAGATCCACCTTTTTCAATTGGCCTAAAAAGTTCTGAACTTAGATGAAATTGGCAATTCTAAAGTTAGCTAACGAGCGAAACACTTTTTCCCACGTATGACCCCTAGAACTTACCAAGGATGGATTTTAGCCACAGAAGCCCTACACCTTGGCCTTGAAAAATTTCGGATAGCTTGGACACTGTACAACTTGTGCTTCTGAATTTCATACCTGTTAGTAAAGGCCGAGGTTAAGAACAGGATTAAGGTAATTCGAAAAACATCCTGAACAAATCTAAGACAGAGGAATACCAAGGCCTATGTTGTGGAAAACAAAAATTCCCAACCTTTTCCAAGAATTGAAAAATTGCCTTCCCATTTGAAGTCCTATGAATTAAAGTTTCATGAAAAGAAAAATCTTCTGAGAGAAGAAAGAACTTGCATCCAATCAAAAAAGAAATCCTGAATTTCAGCTAGGAAAATACTGGGAATGCCATCTAAATTGCTCACCAGTTAGGAGAATAGTTACTTAGGCGATGGATCCCTGGGCCTGAGAGCAAGAGGCTGGCAAGAGGCATCTGCAGGCACTGATGAGGGAGGAGCTAGAGGGATAGACCGTTGACCAGGCTCAGAGGCCAGGACACTCCTCATCACCTCAAAGGCTCCTCTCCCGGGAGACCTGAACACACCGCTCGAAGAAACAGGAATGGTCGGTTCCAAGGAGAGAAGGCTCCGAGGCCGATGTCAGCGCCCGAGCTTACCAAAAGCGAAGCCCGAGATGGAGGCGGGTGGGACAAGGGTCCGATGTCACTAGCCCCTCGGGCCGACAGTGGAAACCCGGCGACCGGATCCCTCAAGGAAGGTCTCAAGGAGGAGATCGGAGCCGAAGATGGCGGGCGAAGGATGTATCGGCTCTGGCATCAAACAGTCGCTGTCCCAAGCTCCGGCTCCGAACTCTGGTGTGGAGTCAGAGGAGGAATCTCAAGAATGGGGTATAGCGAAGTCTGTTGAGGCGGGCTATGGAGCATTTGGGCCAGTGCCTGAGATTTCAACAGCCTGCTTACCACCCTCTCCAAATCGTGGTCAGACAGCCTGGAAGATCTCGAAGATCGGCTCCGATGGCTCGCTCCGACAAAAGAGGAGACCCGGGCCGAGTGAATACTTAGTATCGAAGGGGACCAGGATCTCTTGGGTCGGAGCCATCGGGCCGAAGTCCCTTGAACCCCAGATGGAGCCGAGGATCTCGGCTCCGATGCTGGATAAAGTGTCGGCTCCAGCCGGAGCCGACAAGGCCACAACAGTCAGGGTATCGGGCCGGCGGCACCGAACCCACTACTTTAACAGAAGAAGAGTATCGACTCCAGCGGGCGATATCGGCTCCGACGGGCGGAGCCACCGGAGGAGGCTTGGACACTGTAGCCTGAGCCCGGTGGCTTAAGAGGTTTTCCTGCCCCTGGCTTAGGAGGAGAACCTTCAGGTTTTAGTAAACCTCAGAGGATTAATTTGTTCCTCCTTTCCTGCAGGACTCTTTGGCTAAAAGCATGACACAACGCACAGGAGTCCTGCAGGTGCAAAGGCCCCAGGCAATACACACAAGAAGTGTGACCGTCTGTCAGGGACATTTTCTGACAGCACTGGTCACACTTCTTGAAGCCTGAGACCTTGCCTTCCCTAGACATCCTAAAAGGGATAGACACAAACAGTCCCCACAAACACACAACTTAATCCCTACACAGACACACAGGAAGAATAACTTGGGAACTAGGCCTGACTAAAACTTTAAACTGAAAAACTATTTTAAAAGTTTAAAAGGAAGGGAATAGGGTGGGCTGTAACTAAGTACAGGCTAATCTAACACTAAAGGGAAAAAATAAACCCCTAACTAAACTTTTTCTTCTTTAACAAGAAAAAACTTACCTCAGCTGGCAAAGGAGACCTCTTTCGCTAAGCGGCAAACGAGATCTGAGGTAGTTCCGCCTTGCATCATGGGATATAGGGTTGCCTCGAGCTGGTAAAAGGAGTTCTCGAGCTAAAGCAAGTGCCGAGTCGGCATCCAGCAAGAATGAAGGCGAGATTGACAACTTAACATCAAACCATATTAACATATTCCCAGTTGCAGACATTATGCGTCACATATATTCTTTTCTATATTTATCATCAATTCAACATTACATAAATGTATCAATTCCTGCCTTCCCTTAAACCTTACTCCTCCTGCAAAACATTATTTTGCTTGTATTGTTCCCACAACTTCCATTTTACTATGCAATTTGCTCCTACCCTTTTCTGAAGATCCCACTTCCAGTGTTGCTTTTATTTCTGTTACAATATTCAATACTTCAAATACAGTTGGGTTAGAGTTTGACTATCATTTTCTAGTAATTGCTTTTTTTTGGCAGCCATCAGAATTAAACTTAACAAAGCCTTACTATGTCTAAGCAATTCTACAACTATTTTTGTTAAATTAAATTTACAGTATATAAACAACATGTCTCCTTAGGATATCACAAGGACAAAGCAAAATAAACCATCTTTTACAGCTTAAACAATGCTTGATATTCATCCATTGTCAGCTTTCCAGGTCCACAATATGCACAAGATTGGCTAACATCAGAGGAAAATCAACAAAAATGTAAAAAAAGTAAATAAAAGGTGTTATAAAATGATATACAAACAACAGGTAGAGGCAAAACACTTGCATCCCCAATGTGGAAATCATGCCCCCCCCCCATACCCCTTGATCTATACAAACTCCAATACTGCCAAACCTTGGAGAAAAGATAAGTCTGGATATTTATCCAATTGAGCTCTAAATTACAAAACACTGCATTCTGAGTGTACTTTTTGAGACCCCCAATTTATGTTCCAGTTCCTCCCTGGGATGTCACAATGTTACTTCAGTCCTTAATCCAAAAACCTTTGAACCAGAAACATCCATAGATACAAAGTTTCATTCAAGGAAGACGATTTTTCTGGTTGCCATTGCTTCTGCCAAAAGAGTACCAGAACTACAGGCACTCCTGTGCAAGGGTCCCTTCCTTGTTTTCATAAGGATAGGGTGTCAGAGAGAACAAACCCTGCCTTTCTTCCTAAAGTAGCTTCTGAATCTTATTTGAAATCAACAAATTGACTTGCCAGTCTTCTTCCCCAATTTTACCAGTAAAGGAGAACATTCGTTACACACATTAAATGTATACAGACAACTTAGGATCTACCCCCATTGAACAAAGACTTTCAGAAAATCAAATCAACTGTTTACATCCTTCTCCAAGAAAAAGTTGGGACAATCAGTGTCTAAGGTAGCACTCTGTAGATGGTTAGCAGATTGCATTTCTTTTGTCTATGATTTACACAGTATGCCTTTACATTCAAAGCCTAAGGTACACTCTACCAGAGCAATGGCAACCTGTACAGCCTTTGGCAAACAAGTGCCCATCAGCGACCTATGCACAGCAGCAGCTTAGTCCTCAACTCATACCTTTGTATCTCCCTACAAGCTAGATGTGCAGTCTGGGACTTGCACGTTTTTCAGCTCTGCCATTCTCAGGAATATCCTGCCTAGAGTCCACCCAAGACCCTGTTGGATAGCTTGAGAATCTGTCCCTATGTTGAATCAGACAAAAAGAAAACATCAGATATGAAAGTTATGTACTTACCATAATGATGGATTCTGGTTGCCTTCTTTTCATCTGGTTCAATTCCCTTCCCTTCTTCCCCCTACCAAATTGTTATCGTACTTCTAGGGATCGTCCAGAATTCTTCTGAACACTGTCTAACCCCTTGTCTCTCTTACAATGTATTGTCTTTAATCCGCCGTGTTCTGTTTTTATGTGTGTGTGTGTGTGTGTGTGTGAATATATATATATATATGTATATGTATCATATATATATTACATATATATATTATAAATATTTATATTATGTGTGTGTTATATATCAAATATATATATATATATATATATATATATATATATATATATATATATATATGATATATGTATAATTATTATATACAAATATATATATATATATATATATATATATAATATATATATATATATATATATATATATATATATATATATATATATATATATATATATATATATATAATAAAAACTGCAAGAAAAACCTAGCCAAGCTAGAGTTTTCACTGTGTGATACCTTAAAACTCCTGTAACAGAGGTCCATGAGATACATGCAACTGACCCCTTAAGGACATCAAGTATTTCAGCTATAAGGCTTCTGAATGTCCATGAACTTTTACTTTTTCTTTTTAAGTCATTGTGATTAAATTCAGGTCAAAACCCAAACCCTACTAGCTGTGGACATGCATGTTTTGGTCTTCTTATAACCTTAAACAAACACCAGAATACGCTAAAACACACCCGTTTAATAGCTTATTTCTATCATTGGCAGCTGGTTGGACTATTACTTCTTATAACCTTGTCAGCACAGCATAAGTGGACTGTTTGGCTATACTTTAGAAACACAGGGTCTTTACACCCAGCTGATGTCCATAACCATTAAGGTGTCTGCAAAATATCCCAACTAACATCCAAACCAAAAGGTAATGTCCATGACTCTTTACATTTTCTTTCTTTTATGGTTATGGACATCAGCTGGGTGTAAAGACCCTGCGTTTCTAAAGTACAGTGATACAGCCCACGTATGCTGTGCTGATGAGGTTATAAGAAAGCCAAAACATGAATATCCACATCTAATGGGGTTTGGCTTTATTGACCTGAATGTATCCAGAAAAACTTAATGGTAGGTCAGCAAACATGATCTGAGGTAATTCAGGCAGGAGGAAAATTGTGGGTAGGACAGGAGTAACGGCTCTCGTATCCAAAGCTTTAGTATAAGGTTGGATCCAGCCGGATCTGACAAGCCACATATTGAATCAGATGAAAAAAGACAACACTGGATTGCAGCTTTTTAAATATTTAATTTATTTGCTATATGGCTTCATTTAGTTTTGTGTAAATAATGAATTCCTTACACAGAAATCTCAATAAAATATATAAAATATAGTTTAAAAAACATAACTATCCATCTGAACAGTCATCAGTTCATTCGGAATTAACTCCTTCTCCTTGGTTTCCTGTAATTTCTTTATTTCTACATGCAAAATACCAAAGGAAAATTACGGATGCAATTTTTACTCACAGGAGTGTCCTTAAGGTAAAAACATAATACCAAAAACAAATACAGGCTATTGTGAGGGTATACATTTGCCACAGGATACAGTTTACCTGCTAGGCACAGACATAATCTGAAAATCTGTAATGTATACTGTAGTTCTTGCATTCACTCAATTTCTCAGCAGTAATCTGTCACAAAAATATAATGACTGTCCAGTTGGTGACCAGCAACTTCCCAATAGACCAAACTAAATGCATTATGGAATTACAGGGGGCTTTAGTTAATAATACATACTAAAAGTGGGGAGGGGTGGTGGGTTAAGCCCACCTAATACCTTGCAATATTATTTTGTTGCATTTTGCTATCACTTTTTGTGCCACTGAACTGACACTATCAACTGCTGAGAAGTTAGCCTTCAGCAACTGCTTAGACAACCCAAAGCTCCATGAAAAATGTAATCAGTGCATTTAACTTCTTTCCATTTTAAAGGACATCCACTTCTTGTGGAAGCCCATTAGCCTTTCTCAGTAGAATAAAAGGTCATGTAGTTGGGTTAGCTTAACAGTTGGTGCCAAGCAACTCTTTCTCATTACAACTTTTATCAGCATATGTCTACTGTAATGGAGGAGAGGCAAGATATCACTGAAAAAAAATAATTTCTGGCCTGTAAATAATGAATGTAACCACAAAGCAAATAAATGCAGTTCATTAATAGAGCTTGCTATCTGGCTTTAATTTAATTTAACAATCAAGATAGACATCCTGGTGTGCCCTGTGCAAAGGTTGCCTTCAGTTAAAAAGTAACAGATGACACAGCAACATTACATAAAAGTATGCACAAACCTTAGCGTTAAAATGTTTCACATTACATAACTTTGTAAGGTACCATTTAATCAATACCTTTGTAGTTCACTGTTTTACCTTACTGTGACTGTGAAGTATTGTGTTCTTAAATAGTTAAGACGATTTTCAGTGTAGGCTTGGACTTGTTTGAATTTTCATTATGTTAAAACAATTTTGTTCAACATGCCTAAAGGCTCTCCTATTCTGAAACAAAATTATGCCTAAATGGCTGTATATGATGCACTTTTGTAAAATGAAGGGAGTGGCCTGCAAATAGTAATTGGTGGGTGATTAAGATTAAATACAGTGAAGGATAGACTGCAAGTACCAAGGTCAAAAAAAGGAGGGTTACCAAATATGGAGACTCTTTGCAAAGCTTTTGAATAAGAAGCATAAAGCCACTGAATGTCACAGAACACCACTTCAAATTCTGAATGTCTACGCTTCTGAATGAGAAGCATAAAGTTAATGACTGCCACAGAAGTACAATTCAAATTCTAGATGTACAGAGTACAGAGTCCTGCTTGGTCATTGGCTGGAAGAAAGAGGAGGGAGTTCACAGCTGACAAGGGAGCAAGGCATACAGTGAATGTTTTACAAGGCAATCATAGAATAACTTAAAAAAGTACTGACAATGCAGATTGCATGCTACAACTCTAAAACTCTGGTATGTTGCATAGTGCAAAGTAAGTGGTTATTCTATTACAGAGGTATAACTTTCTCTTCATGCATTTTTAGTATATATATTAACTTAGTAACTTGGTGTTCAGCATTCTGACATAACTTTTGGTACATAAAAATAATCAAACATCAACACATTTACAATGTCCATTGTTATCTTTGCATCCATAAAAATGGTAAAGCTAACAAGTGTTATAATGGTAGATTTCAAGTTAATTCAGAGACACACATTTCACCAAAAACACGTGCAAAATTCAGGATTATGCATAAAACTGAGCTACTGCAGGTTTTCCTGATTACATCACATTGCAGTTCAGTATATTGACAAGTACTGATCATGCGTCAAACTATATCCCAAACAACACAATGAAGTAAAACATAAAATGAAAAATATTCCACATAAGCATTTTTTGTATGGGGATAAGCCTCCCTGAACCTCTCCCCTGAGCTATCCAATATATATATATATATATATATATATATATATATATATATATATATATATATATATATATATATATATAGATATATATATATATGAATACACACACACACACACACCCATCAACATGCACCTACCAGACAACTCCAAGGTCACAGAGACTTTGGGAAAAGGAAATATTATTATAGTTTTCCTGAGGTAGGAAAGCAGAAAAGTGCATGAGCCATGTCAAAAAATATAATGGTTTTATCCTATTTTCCACCTTAGCATATATTGCAGTAAACTGAGATGTACTGTTAAAGTACAGCAATGAATTATGAATAGCTGTCAACAGATGGAACCACAATAAAGTGTGCCATAACATAATGTACAACTGTTACTGAAAGCGATTATAAACTGATCACAACTTAATATCCACAACTCGTTACCTAATGACATGCTCTTCAATCCATATTACCTCTTGTACGATTACTGACTGTTCCTAAAAATGCCAACCAAGCTAAAGGTGCAACTAAAAACTGAAACCGCAAGACCAGTGGTCCTATTTCTGTAATTAACTGGCCTTCATATTTCTAAACATTTACATGATTTTTTTTTTTATTAACCGACTTCAGATAAGTTTTATCCAAGGCATGCAGTGCTACCAGTTTGTCTATCTCATACACTTCAGTATCAGGTTATTCTCAAATTCTCTTGTGAGCACTCCGACCTACCAGGCCTTGAATGTCTAAACATCTGCTGCTTATTTCTGAGCTACCACAACATTATATGTCATTACTACATAGTTGAAAGTATTATAACATTACTAATATGCTACAACAATAATGTATATTTCATGTTTCTAGCACTCTCTACAAGAATAATAAATGTAAAACTCTGTACTGTTGTTACATGCTTATTAAAATAATGCACATGCATAATGTATTTTGTGGAGATTATATACTCAAGTCTCTGATGACAATGGGCCAAGCTCAGTTAAATAATCTTGGATACGAAGTTCAGTAAACAGATGAGTAATTATACTTTATCCAAAAGTTCAACAACCTCAGCGTTAGTATTCTTGGTTGGGGGATGCTTTGAAATTTGAGTTTTGTTTTATCAGTATTAGTGACTTGACATGTAGCATGTGCACTTTAGATGACTGAATATTAAAAGGCTGTGGATTCTGTACCCTCACCAAGAGCTTGGATACTTTTCCAGTACTTACACCTTCACCTTACTGCAGCAAAACAGGGTAGTTTATTCAGTTAAGTAAGTAGATGGACAAGTGCTCTTGTTCTGATACATTAGGTTCAACAGGTCAGCTATTTAAAGCCAGTTACAGACACTGGTGGAAGGGTCTAAGGGAGCTGAATGATGGAAAATCTGGGAGATAGAAAACAAAAAGCCAATTCCAAAGCTTAGAGGTTAGTCCCTTACTTGAATATACCTGAAAGACCTCATGAAGGTTTACCAACTCAGCAGCCTGTGGAACCTCTTTCTTAGTTACAAGATTTTTATTTTTAACATTTACAAAACATGACAATACCCCATAAGCTCCCACAGTATAATTACATTTATGAAAACATTTTCACTTGAGCTTCATCAGGTCCATGTATTAGATTGGTTTACAATTTGATCATTGACTGCGGTGGTGGTGCTGCGGTAGCGTTGTTGCCTCACAGTAAGACATTATCCCGTTCGATTCTCAGCTAGAGCGTCTTCTGTGTGGAGACATGCGTGAATGGTAGCACCTTCGTTGAAGGTTGTGCGTCAGGGCTGGAAACTCGGCATGCAAAAATCTACTGCCAATCATTAGCTGACAGGAGTTCCACTGTGGCGACCCCTAACCAGGAAAAGCCGAAAGAAGCAACAACAACAACAACACTTTGATCATTGAAAATGCCTGCTTTTATGAGACTATCACCAGATTTTATGAGCCTGTTTTGTAACACGTGCAATATAAGAGGCTGTGTCTGCCTTTGTGGGGCTTATATTCCTTTGAGCCAATTATGAAAGCTTTATTATAGAACTTTTTCCAGTCCAACTTGTCTTTATCACTACTTGTAAAACATGTAATATTGACAGGCTGAGTCCACTTTTACAGGCCTCATATCTCCTGAAATACATTATGAAAGACTAAATGTATAGACTTCCTGCACTGGGGAATCGAACCTGGGTTTTCTGCTTGAAAGGCAGCTATG